>NW_001884566.1:389481-534676 GCF_000146915.1 Parastagonospora nodorum SN15 | reverse complement strand
CGGCGGCGGTTCATTTGGAGCAAACGAATGTGGGCCGAGTTAGAGGGATCCAATCTCGATGCTGATATAATAGAAAAATTGGCAGCACAAGTCAAAGTCAAGAAGCCAAAGATCAGGCATGTTCTACTTCTGACCATGGAGAGCACGCGCAAGGACATGTTCCCTTTCAAGTACAACAGTCACGCATACGACACTGTCCTATCCTCCTATGCTTCCACAAACGCCACCATGGAACTCAAGGACAAACTTCGAGGATTTACAAAGACTGCAGCCTTTCTGACTGGAGAACCTAGCGGTTTCGAGGCGTACGACACCGAAGCATCGAATGAAAGCTGGAAGTCGGCCTTCAAGGACGGTATGGGGGCTATCAACGTGAATGGAGCCGTCTCGCAGGCCGCGTACACGCTGAAAAGTCTTCTTAGCAGCCACTGTGGTGTCGAGCCGTTGGCCGTCGATTTTGCCGAAGAGACCAAGGGAACCATTTACCAGCACTGCCTGTCTCATATTTTTAAGAACATGAGTTCGGTGGTGAGCGACAAAAAGGCCGGCCAGAAAAAGGATGGGCTTGTAAAGGACGACGAGAAGAAAGATTTCCACTCGTTCCCCTGGGCGGAAACAATGATACAATCCGTCACCGATCAGTACGACTCGCAAGATGTATTGGATAAGCAAATGGGCTTTGACCATGTCATCGCAGAAAGTACTATCTCGGACCCAACCTCAAAGCATTATCCCCCAAAGCATCCCTTCGTCAACTACTTCGGCTACGAGGAAACCGAGACCTTCGACTACCTTCGCGATCTTTTTGCTGATGCAGAAAAGTCAGACGAGCGCCTTTTTGTGTCACATCTCACGAGCACGCCTCATCATCCATTCAAGACGCCCAAGGACTGGCCTGGTCAAGAAACATATATGAGCCAACAGCATTGGCGCCCCTCGGATCCTTTCAACGAATACATGAACACCATTCAGTACCAAGACGAGTGGATTTCACAGATCTTTCAGATGTTGTACGATGTGGGTGCACTTGATGAAACGCTGGTAGTAATGACTGGCGACCATGGTCTCGCTTTCAGCTCTCTCGACAAGTCTCAATCTGCAGTCAACAACGGTCATGTAGCGAACTTTCAAATCCCCATCCTGTTCGTACACCCAGATCTCCCCCGGATTCAACTCAATGCGTCAATAACGCCTACATCCATTCTACCTACGGTTCTTGATCTTCTACTCGAAACCGACTCACTTCCAGAGCCCGCAGCGAAGATAGCCAAAGAGATCTTGCCCAGCTACCAAGGTCATTCACTCATTCGCGATCTCGAATACCGAGTAAAGACAACCGACGGGGCCTCTGCCAAGTCATTCTTTCAACCTTTCCATTTTTCCGCGATCAACCCGGGTGGATCACTTCTTGCTATCAGCGATGCCTCGACGTCATACCGCCTCGTTCTACCACTATGCTCAACAATTCCGCTCCGATTCACTGACATATCTACCGATCCGCATGAATGGGACCCCACAACTGCTTGGACTATGGACGAGCTTAGGGCGCAGATCAAGGTCAAATACGGTTATAGAGCAAGTCAATGGGCACAGTTGGCGGGCGAGCTAGGGCGATGGTGGGTATGGAATCAAAGAGGGAGATGGGGATACTGGGGAGAAGCGAGAGAAACAAGCAGAGGAGGTGCAGAGGTAGGAGGGGATAGAGGAAGAATAAGAAAACATCATTGGTGGGAGACAAAATAGACGGGATCATTTCACACGAATACAGTATTCCATAATAAACAATTCAAAACATTATTACAAGCTGCGGTGTTGTTTTTAAACACGTGAGCCTTGGTTTGTTTACTCAATTGCAACGAATATGACGTGGTTGTAACTCGTCTCTCGTTCACTTAGATCTCCGTGTGACGCAGAGCAATCGAATAACAGATCACGCAACCGATAGGAGGTGTTTTTGATAGAAGATTGGGTGAGCTTGACCTCGAGCAAAATGCCATATCATCAACGGGAACAATGGTCAAACCAGCTGCAGGTATGTCAAGCAATATGCCAGTTGATTGCAAATCCAGTTGCTGGAGTACTTATAAACCATCGTGCCGCGTTCTTTCTATTACATTAAGATGATCCGGATGAGTCAGGGGCCCGGGCCTCCACGCTCCGCGAGCCGTAATGGTGGTGACCGAGAGTCTCATTCCAAGGAATTTTCGTTTGGCGCAGTGGCACACCTTCAGGGTATAAGTACTACCCACTGATGGCTCTCTCTTGGATTGTTCCCACACGCACTCAACTACCGCCTCTCCTATTCAACTCAACTGTCAACTTGGGCTCCAGGTTCTCAATTCAACCGCTTCCCATCCTTTCTATACTCAACACCAATCCTCCACACTTCCCAATCATACAAGAGATTTGATCTCCATCTTCGCAATGCCTAAGATGCAGAATCGAGCTTTCCGCGGCCTCAAAGACGTGCTCAAAGAGCACTACACCAAGAAGAGTCTGGAGAAGATGTCCTTCTTCGTCTCCGACTCTCTTCTCGAAGGCGTCCCCGACTTGTTCTCCAACGCCGTCTTCAGACGTGCCATATGGTTGGGCGCGGCGACAGGATTGAGCATGGTGTTGAAGAGAAGTTCTTGTTCGGCACGACCTCTTTCCCGGACAAGGACGAGGTGAAGATGTTTCTGACCAAGGTGTTTTCCGACGCCAATTGGCAGCTAGGTAACGAGCGTCGCCCCATTATCTTGGTAGGTCAGGGTGCCTACCAAGACTACAAGATTGTCAAGAGCAGTTTCGGCATCAACCTTCATACTTTGGGTGTCATCGACCTTCATGCTTTGGATGTCATCGATGTCATCCAGTCAAAGTACATCGCCAAGGACGCTGGTCTCGTTTCTGAGGGCAGCAGTGTCTCACTCCCGAATTTGCTGAAAGGATTTGGCCTCGACCCGATTGAACTGGCTCTCCACAACGTTGGCAACGACGCCGTTGCGACGCTCCTGGTCGGCCTGCTGGCGAGCCTCAACGACAAGCTCCATCCCCAGAACTCCCATGCGCCAGTTGATCTGATCGCTGGTCGTCACATCGCCGACATCGTCGCCTCTGCTGCTCAAGGCATCAAGGCCAACTCAAAGCCTTTCGGGGATTGTTTGGTCTACTGTCACCGCTGCGAAAGTACTGGCCAATGCGCCAGTGCCTGCACCGTCCCGGCCTGCGTCCGCTGCGACTCTTCCGAGCACGTCGCCTATAAGTGCACAATCGATCTCCGGATGGACGAGTGTGCGCACTGCAGTGAGCGCACACGCCCTTCTGATAAGTGTCGGGACAAGGCGGAGTACGTTTGGTAGAAGGAGACATAGCATAGTATTGGTGGACTTGGAGATCGTGGAGTACATGAATGCGCTCCTAGTCTGGTGGGATGGCTCGTACAATACTTTTCAGCTTTTTTTTGCATTTGACACGAATGAAAACATGAAAATTGTTGAATGACGATGAGAACGTGAGACTACCTCCTGATTGACTTTAACCAGTGTGATGTGTGTGCTTACATTCTTCTAGCGCACTATACATTACCAGGTGCTTTCATCGAGCCGTGGAAGTTTGAACTTTTGAACACTGACATTCTCTTCGCTGTTACATCGGGTTTGCATTATAAAAGTCTCAGAATGTATTGAAGTGCTTCGTGTTCATATTAACTGCCTAAAAGGCTCAAATCATTTGTCGCAGATGTATCTGTTGAATGCACAGTAGAAGCAACCACCCATAAACATTTCGAAGCATTTAGGATGGATGCAGTAATGTTCAGAGACAAATTTGGTATGCTATCTATTCGAATTATTCAGCCTGTCTTCACCGCAGCGCGGTTCCTCCCGATACGTTCCGCTAGCTCTGGCATTCCAACACGTCCATCCGCGCCCCTCTGATCTCGGCACGCAGACCGAACCTCGAATGGTTCGTATCATAATACGAAGCGACAAAATTATAGGACGATCTTACCCCGGTCTTAGCCTCCCCACACATATCGCCCCGGAAGATCTATCCAAAAATTGTCCGAACCCGGTACATTTTGCATAGCGGCACAATTACCGAAGGTAGTATCGTATGCTGATGTCCAGGGCCTTCCCCGCTCAAATCTATACTGCGATCTGCTAGGGCTGGCCGCCGCGTGATTGAAATAGAGTAACCACCGGAACATGCGGCCAATCAGAAGCGCCGAAGTAACGCCTGTCCGGCTCCATTCGCGTTGGACTCGAAGGTTGGAGAGTAGGTTTGGGAATACGACGCTTAAACAAAATTCCGCGATAGAGATGGAACTGGAGGATTGGGGATATAAGTAGGGTGGTGGACGTGCTTAGTTGGCGGAGCCAAGCGGTATCAAGTCAAGCTTTTTCATCATGGTCTTTTCAACAGCGCTGCTGCGCTATGCGGTAGCTGCTCTGCCGTCTCTTCTCTTTTTGAATTTCGCTGGAACTGTGAGCGCCGATAATCCTTTGGTTCAGACTATCTACACGGCCGATCCTGCGCCGCTCATCTATAACAACACCGTCTACCTGTTCACTGGTCACGATGAAGATGGCTCGACGAACTTCGACATGCGCGACTGGCGCCTCTTCACCTCCAGCGACATGGCGAACTGGCAAGATCACGGCGTCGTGATGAACCTCGCGACATTCAGCTGGGCCAGCGAGCGCGCATGGGCCGGACAAGTCATTGCGCGCAACAATAAGTTCTACTACTACGTTCCCGTACAGAAGAAGAGCGGGAGTATGGCAATTGGCGTCGCAGTCGCCGACAACATTCTTGGCCCATACAAAGACGCACTCAACAAGCCTCTAGTCGAGAATAACGAGATCGACCCGACCGTCTACATCGACGACAGCGGCCAAGCGTACTTATACTGGGGAAACCCCGGGCTATGGTACGCAAAGTTGAACTCGGACATGATCTCCATCAGCGGCGGAACCGTTGGCGTAACGTTAACCACTGCGTCCTTCGGTGCGCGCAGAAGTGGAACGAACTCACGAGCAACATCCTATGAAGAAGGCCCATGGGTCTACAAGCGCGGAAACCTATGGTACATGGTGTACGCCGCCAACTGCTGCTCCGAAGACATCCGATACTCAACTGGCCCAAGCATCACTGGTCCATGGACGTACCGCGGCCTCGTCATGGCGACAGCAGGCAGGAGTTTCACCAACCATCCAGCGGTCATTGATTACAACGGCGGCTCGTACTTCTTCTATCACAACGGCGCGTTGCCGGGTGGTAGTGGGTACACGCGCTCCGTGGCTGTGGAGAAGTTCAATTACAACTCCGACGGCACGATTCCGACGATCGGTATGACTGACGCCGGGGCACCAATGATTGGCACTTTGAACCCATATACCAGGCAGGAAGCTGAGACTATTGCCTTCTCGTCGGGTTTGAAGACGGAGACGTGCAGTGAAGGCGGTTTGGCGGTATCGTTCATTAACAATAACGATTACATCAAAGTCAAGGGCGTTGCTTTTGGCGCTGGTGCGAAGTCTTTGAGTGCGCGCGTCAGTTCGGCGGGGAGCGGCGGAAAGATTGAAGTTCGACTCGGAAGCACGAGTGGGACTCTAGTTGGTACGTGTACGGTGGCTTCGACAGGTGGGTGGCAGACGTGGACGACAGTGACGTGTCCTATTAGTGGAGCGACGGGTACTCAGGACCTGTTCTTCAAGTTCACTGGAAGTGGGAGCGACTCGCTGTTTAACTTCAACTGGTGGCAGTTTACCAAGTCGTAGGTATTGGCTGTGAAGAATGGCCAGGGGAAAATATAAATACTTGTTCAGCTGAGCCCCAAGCAATGAAAAAAGCTAATTTTCATCGTATGACGACTGCTTTTGTTTGGGTTGAATGGGTTGTTGATCTCATTGATCTCGGTGTCGTGCTGCAAACGTACAACACTTCATCACACCAAGATACTCATTTCTTCGATCGGGGTCGCAATCATGATGGCGCGGATCGACGGCCGTGTGTCTACCTAAGACGCTCCGTTGTGAACCTCAAATACGCGTCTACAGACTTTAAGATGTCTATGGGCCCGATCAGTTTATGTCCGACACTGGGAGGCCTGAGTGAAGAGCAAGTGAACTATACAATGGAAATTTGCAATAATACTGGGCGAACTGATGTACCGTACTGCAATGTCATTGAGCTGACGACTTTGAACGAAATACGCCCTCGATAAGGAGAAATGAAGCAGGGCCATTTCCACTAGTGCAAAGAGGTGTTGTCGTTCTAACTGTAAGTGTAGCTATCGTATGATACAATTGCACATTGAAGTAAGAGCCTTCTGCGACAGCACGATTCACACACGCCGAAAGCGTCATTTCCTGCTCCATGATTGAGGGCTGGCTGGAAAGTCTCCAAGGTCGTAGAGATTTCCGCTCAGCTTGGTCTGCCGTCAACCATGTATCTCTCGACAGCACTAGTGAGTCGGATAAATACTACTGACGACGATTTCGGCCGAACCAAACAGTAAGCAAGAGGCTGTTGCTTGAGGAAAACGACCTCGACCTGGCGAAAGAAGCATTCGTCCCAGGTGAGTAATGAGGGCAGATGTAGCTCTGTTGAGTGCGGCATGAGATCGTCTTCACTGAATTGCCCGCAATGAGTATGGCTGAGGAATCTGGAAACATAGATTCGACAGGACAGTGAAGTGAGACGGGAGACAACACGAAATTGACTGAAGTGCTAATATGACAAGCTAGGGTGAGGCTGGTCCAGGTTAGGAAAAAAAAAACCCTTAAAGCAGGGTCAAGTATCTCTGCGGCATGCGGAACGGGACGCTGCGTCTGTCTGACCCGCACAATAGCACCGAAAGCTGGGAATAAAAGGCTTTTCGATGCAAATGGACGAAGCGGTTGACGTGATCCAGACGCGATTAACGAACAGAGAGCTGCTTCGCGAAGACGAATGACGGTTTCAGATCGCTAGTGCGTGCCTCGATAAGAGCGGGTGGTCGTGACGCTATTCATTAGTGTTTGGCACCTGGGGCGGAAAAAACGAAGTCTGCGACAGAACGACGGGAAATGAAGATGGAAGGGACGGCTCATTTTCCTACTTCTGTGAGCAGGAGTGTGGAGCGTAATTTGGTGGCATGATTCGGAGATGCATGAAAGATTGGATCTTCTGTCCGGCATGATCGTGATGGGAATTGAGTTTCGATGGCGAGATTTCCAATTTCCCATGCCCGCGGTCCGATTGAAACCCCGATCTTGGCGCCGGACGTCATCACGTGCTTGTTTCTTTCATCCGAGAGATTGAGACACCACGTCTGGACCAGATCTGCTCGCCGTGCAAATCGCAGAGTCGTGATTGGTTGTTCTTTTGTCGAGGGAAACATCGAGAAATCATAAAATCCCAGCTTCAAACAAGGTCCCGTGAACCACCCCGCAGATAGCGCAACCACTTTCGCGAATGCATGTCATGTCGGGCGCACGTCATTGGCGGCACGGTTGCTCAACGATATTGCAATTCAGAGCGTCCATCATGGCGTAGTTACAGGGCATATGTTGGTGCGCCGTCTTGGGCGCCTTGTGACACTCAGTGACGCCAAGGTAACGTCTGGGCTTAGTTTGACATGTTACTCAGTCGCAGAGGTCGACATCAGCGAACAATTTCCTTCACTTTGACAGACAGCTTGGCCGAACAGCGCCGTAGCCAAAACAAAGCAAATATTGACGAAATCGTCAAGTCGGCAATATGAATTGGTTGTACAAGCGCTTGCGTCGGATCGTGATCGTTCCACAGGCATGTAGGTGGAAGGCTGGAAAGTACGGTGAGCAAGTGTGCTGCCAGGGTACCAGTAAGTTTGCCTCTCGAATGGCTGCGCAGCTTGGCAACCGATATCGTCATGACGTATGGAATTGCGGCAAGGATTGGGTCATCATTCCAACCAGGAATGCGTCAAGCAGCTTGACTGCTATGGAAACGGCTGTCGCACTTCATGTTCTCGACCAAACTGCAGGGCCGCGGCAAGCTGCGATGCTGCAAGCTACGGCAATCATAGAGAAAGCGGCCGGGGTCCTGTTGACGGAGGAAAAGCGGCCGAGCAAGCGAGTTTGTAACTCGAATGTACAGGGAACAGGGCAAGGCTGCAGCACCTTTATCGTGTAATGCGTACTCACAACGGCGGGGCGACTTCGGATTTCACGAGGAGGGGAAGGTTAGTCTCACGTGGTTGGTCGGCCCGCGCTTGCCTTCTAGCGCCGCTATGATAAGCTCTGCAACCTCCAAGGTCTACCGTAAAACCTTGATCTTCGAAACCTTTCCTTCTACCATGTGCAGCGCCTCAACTCACTCTGCCATCTAATCACAACATCGCTAATATGCCTCCCGACCCCAAGGATGCCCCGTTTCCCACGAAACAACTCATAATCATCGGTGCGTGCGGCTCTGCTCCGTGATGTCATGCTGATTGGATCCATACTAACATGTGGGCAGGAATATGCCGATTCTCCGAGCCACTGGCGTTCAACTCCATCCTCGCGTATTCGTTTGTGATGGTCCAGGACTTGGGCATTCATGAACGAGATGCCTCTTTCTACGCTGGACTGTTGGTCTCCGCGTATGCCATCGCGGAGGCAATCACTGCCCCTGGGTGGGGTATGATCTCGGACGTTTACGGCCGGAAGCCTGTCGCCCTGATTGGTCTACTTGGAGTCGCCATGTCGAGTATCGTCTTCGGAATGGCGAAGACGTACTGGGTCGCGCTGCTTGCACGGTTCATTGGTGGTGCTCTTAACGGAAACGTTGCTATCATGCAGACTATGGTAGCGGAAATGGTCAAGAATCCCGCCCACGAACGTAAGTAAATCGCGCACCGTCTCACTTGCGCGAAAACGCTAACAGCAATAGCACGTGCATATGCAACGCAACCCTTCGTTTGGACGCTGGGTGGTATTATCGGCTCAGCAATGGGCGGTTTCCTTGCGCAGCCGGCCAAGTTCTACCCGGGTGCTTTTTCCCAGGATGGCATTTTCGCGAAGTACCCTTATCTCCTGCCTAATCTGGTAGCGGCTGTTGGAATTCTTGCCGCAATCCTGCAAGGAATGCTTTTCCTTGAGGAGACTTTGGTTCGTGAAGAAAAGGAAGATGAGAACGGCATCCATCAAGATCATCACGATGCAGTCAGCGAGCGAAGCCGACTTTTGCCTCCCCATGGCCAACCCCACAGCTATGGACCTCAAGGCGGCCGTCAGGTTCGTGGATCCATGGTTGGCTCAGTCCGAGAGCGAGGCTCAATTGCAAGCTTCACGCGTGAGCGATTAGCATCCATGTCTGTCGCTGGAAGCATGCGGCAGATTCGCAAGCGAGCATCGTTCCTCGAGGAAGGAATGCCAAGCATCGTCGACCAGCGCTTCGATATCCGTCGCGAGTCTTTTGGTACTATGCACTCGATCAGGATCCAGCCACACCATGTACTGCCTACTCGAGGACAGCCGGCCCCAGTTCCGCGTAAGACGTTCAACAAGACTGTTGCCATGGTCATCTTTTCTATGGCGCTTTTCGCGTTTCATCAGATGGCATATATCTCGGTCCTTCCTGTGTACATTCTGGATCCGCCACAGTCAAAGGGCTTGGACTTCCAAGGCGGACTCGGTATGACCCTACACGATGTCGGCGCTTTCCTTGCGATCAATGGCTTCATTACCCTTTTCGTCCAAGGATTCATTTTCCCCATCTTCGTCGAGCATGTTGGCGTCTGGAATTCGTACATCTGGATGATCATCTTATACCCGATCACGTACATCATGGTCCCCTTCGTCAGCGGACTTCCTACCGAATTCGAGTCGTACGGACTGTATGTCTCGCTTCTCCTACAGGCGTTCTTCGGTATCATTGTTTTCCCATGCGCATTGATCCTCATGAAGAACGCCACGCCATCTCCGCTGGTTCTGGGTCGTGTAAACGGAATGGCCATGTCCGCATGCTGTCTTGCTCGCACCATTTCCTCGCCCCTGGTCGGTCTTATCTATTCGCTTGGTGGTTCTGCAGCCGCTTGGTGGGGTCTTGCGATCGTGTCAGTTATTGGGATAATCCAGCTTTACTGGGTACCTAAGGAGTATGTTGGTCCAGTCGAAATAGAGAACGGCCTGAAGAGGGCATTGCATCATGACGAAGACGACAACGCGGTGGATGACATCTCGGTCATTGAGTCTGTTCGATAGTACCGACCAAATTTCACGTGAGCGGGTTTGGCATGGGCGACTGGTAATAATTTGGTGGCATGAAGCTTGACAGTCTAGGTCACTGCATGGTTGTTAGGCGTTCCGGTCCATCTCTGGAAACTTCGCATTTGGCTCGTAGCTCCCTTTTGGAGCCGCACATCGACCTCACATCATTTTCCAGCAGCCTTATCATGCATGCTAGCATCTTGCATTGCGAGTCAAAAGCCTTTGTATCTTCTTCCTATTATATGCCGCCAGCAATAGCATCATTTCAATTTCAATTCTGCCTTGGCGATTGTGATGTAGATTCTTGGAAGCAAACTGTTGTGATAGGTCGCCCACGAAGATCGTCTCATATGCGAAGATCTAACAAAAAGGACAGACCTTGGTTGGAACGCTGAAACAATTGACGTGTGAACCAAGCGGTCCAAGCCGGTGGTCCGTGGGTTCCCAGGCCATCCGTCTTGGCAGGAACGAGCCTCCGCGTTCCGAAGACCTGGCTTTGACCCCCACAACTAACAGCGGCATCGTGCCTTCACTACACTTTTTGCGTCTTTGACCAAATTACTGCGAGGGATGCTTTGGTCTACCGCTCGCTCACTATGAAGCTTACCACCTCGGCCCGACAATGGATAATTGGGGCGACCCGTGGGCCGACAATGCCAAATCACCGACAAAAGACGCGGTGACTTCACCATTACCACCGACCTTCGCACCTGCACCGGCCCTGTTGAGCGGATTTCTCGATGATGCTGGTTGGGGCAATGAGGAGGAGAGCTTTGGAGACTGGTCGGCAGCGCCAGCGAAAGAGGTGGAACTTCCGCCGCCCGCAGATACCCCGATATATGGAACCTTTCCGACGGAGCACAACGAACATAGTTCGGACAGGCTACACTGGGATGCTGCAAGCGAGAAACAACACCATGCGGTCCATGAACATGGCGACTGGGGAGGTGTGACGCTCGATGCGCCCAGAGACGAGGAACAGGTGCTTTCGGAAGCCTCGGACTCTTCAACTACCGTACAGGCGAACGATAACACCGAATCCAAATCAAACGACGCTTCCAATTCTCTGCAACCAGATGACGATTCTTCTGCACGAACGTCTACGTCGCCATCCGAAGCGAGCCACAACGATGCTGTAGCCGAATCACCTCGGACTTCGTATGAAGAGGAACGCACAGCTACAAAGGACACCCCAGCTGATGAAGAGCAAGGTAGTATTACCTCACCAAATTTCCTTGCCGAGGACGATGAGGTCATTCACAGTGAAGACACCGAGATCGAGGATCTAGAGGACGTTCGACCAACACAGGAGGACAACAAGGAACGCGCGCAGAGTGTGCGAAGTACCTCTGACGATTCTTGTGAGATTCTTGAATCACCAGAATCTACCAAGGAACCTCCGCTCGAAACGCCGACCGCCTCCGCCCTCACCAGCTCTGCCACTCACGGCGCATTTACGATCGAGACCGATCTCCTCGAGAAGCTCTTCACTTCCCAGAAGGAGATGAAGCAGCCGGAACCTCCGCCAGATGATCCTATATACTCTACACCAGCACGAAAAGCTTGGTACAGACTCACGCGAAGACAGACGATGAGGGAATTCAACCACGGCGAGGACGACGACAACTACATCCGGGTCACTTGGGCAAATTCGCATGTCAGATCTGAGGTCAACAATATCGTTGGAAGATGGGCGCGCGAGGATCGCATTGCTGGCACTGGTCCTGGCGCGCGAGCATCTTTCTATTGGGATTCGCCTGCACCCGTAGAACATCCTATGCATACCCGTCAGCGATCTTCTGTCGCAACAGCAAGTACAATTACGCCGGCACAAGACAGTGCTCCTCCGCTGTCTACAAATGTACCAGCAGCATTCAGTTGGAGTTCAGCGTCTGCCTCTGCTGACCCTTGGCAACAAGCGAATCCAGGGTTGCGTTCAACGTCATCTCCCTTAGTCCCGCCACCACCTATGCCTGCTACCGTGATTCATGCACGCAAGCAGGAAGTCCGTGCAGCCTCGTTGGACCTCACGTCTCAGAAGTCAGGATCTGCGAAACATGCGCGCAATCTGACAGCAGCTCCTGAAACACCGACCGTAGCGAGCTTAATCTCCCCTGATATATCGAGCACAGCTGCACCTTCATCTGATCCATGGTCTGGCCTCGACATCCTCGATGCTGGACCAATACCAGAAGATAACATCTCTACTGTGCCTGCCGACAATGACGATGAATGGGGTGAAATGGTATCAAGTCCAACAATTTCTACACCCACATTGACGAGACCTACATCGCAAACGGACACGAGCAGTAAGAACAACACTGCCGCAACAATAACAACTCCGCAATCAGTCAAGTCGACAGCACTCTGGGACCAATCGCCCGACGCAATGTCTGCCACCACAATCGTGCGCCTGCAGAGCGCAATATCGCCTACATCGGCGTACTTCAAGGCTAAGAGCTTCGTTCCCCTGGGTGCAGAGCAGGGCCCTATAGGACCGGGAATTCTGAAGCCGTCGAAACGTTCAGTCAGCGCAACAGCGAAAGAGACCGGGGAAAAGACAGCTCCTAAGATTGAGCTAAAGAAAGTGCCAAGCGTACTTCCGGAGGACGTGTTGAAACCCAATACACCTGACGACTTTTCCGAATGGCAAACATCAGTACCGCATGTAAAAGAGCCCGAAAAACCAGAAGTTGCAACACCTCCATCGCCAATTGTGCACCAAGTCATGCGGCCAACGACTCCACCGCAACCTATAGCCGCAACAGTAGAGTCCAATATTGACGCATGGGCTGATGCTGACTTTTCATTCTTCGAATCTGCACCGCCGGTCGCGCCACTCGCGCCACTAGCGCCAACAACACCAGATCGTTCGGACCCCTTTTCTGTGTTTGAAGGCCGCCAAAGGTCTGTTAGTGCAGCTTCTTCTGCCAAGACCTTTACTCGATCACCACCTCGAAAAGTTCCAACGCCGCCAATCCAACCACTTACTGGAGCCACGAGTTCTGCGCAGAGACGTAAAAACGAGGAAGATGCTATTATACGCGATATATTGAGCGGCTTACCTAACCTGGGTTATATGCTCAGATGATGATCAAAGTTTTGAATTATGCGTTCACAGAGCATTGCATTAGTATGGCGTTGCATGGCCAGGCATTCCAGGCGTTGGACTCGAGAGATCTGTTGTATTGTATCGTTTTTGCATTTGTACATACACAATGTTCTACACATACTGTTCTATATCGCTCACTGATCACGCGCCACGACACCTGCCTCATTTTTATCATCGTTGTGCTCTACTTCACTAGCAATAGTAAATCACGCGACTGCTACGCTCGAACCATAAAGCGCCAGTTCCCTTCCCTCTCAACAGTCCTCATATCCACACGGCAACGATGCCAACAGGCCAACAACAACGACTTCTCATCCCAATAAGACTCGACACAAACACATACATTACAACCACTAAATTGCGTAAGGCATTGCCTTCCGGACACGCTCACGCTCACGCTCGCCCCGTGCAGGCCAACCCAATGGGTTCGGACATGCATAGCGGACACCAGTCTTCTCATCACGGTGGACATCAGTCTTCCCGCCATGATACACGTCAATCTTCTCGCCGTGGTGGACAGCAGCCTTCTCGTCATGATGGACATCAGTGTTCCCGCCATGGCGGACCTTCATCCTATGCCGGCCAATCCAGCCGTCACGGCAATTCCTCAGCCCAAACCGGCCACATCTATCAATTCAATGGCCCTCCAGGCCCTTCCGCACGCTACTCCCAAACCGTCCAATTCTCTCCTGCTCAGTTCATGCAACACCCGAAACAATACACCGCGCCTCAGCCCGTAACCGGCCCCATGCCCGGCCCCCGCGAGCTATTCATCCACCCTAATTTTCCGGGCAGGGTCCTGTGTGGTCATCGCATCGAGGTAATACCGGATGATGTATATGCCCCGGCGTACGAGGAGATGTTCGAGGGTAATCAGCGCATGAAGATTCATCAGGATGCTGGTACGCGCAAGATTCCTCGGCCGCCGCATCTTATGAAGCAGCGACCGCGTGGGAATGTTAGGTATTTGAATAGTAGGTAGGGTCAGGGCGGTGGGGAGAGGCACGGGGGAGGTGGGTATTGTTGAGTGGAAATGTGGTGGTGGGGGGAGTGGAGGGAGAGATGGAGGGGGAAGGTAGCCCTTATTTATTGAGTAGAGAGGAGTAGGGAGAGAGTCCAGATTGGGGAGAGTCCGTGATCAGGCTGAGATATAAAAGACGATCACGTCAGTGACGTCCAAAAAAAGCCTTTTTCAGAGTACACAGTCTCAGTCCTTTGCGTAATGTCTTTTTCCACAATCGTCTCAAATCCATGCCCACCATCCCGTCCCATCACAGCCCAAACCCACACCCTCCCAGAGTCGCCTACCACTCATCCCCTAGACTGCACATCCAAATCTACAAGCAAATCAATCATAGCCTCAATAGCCTCCTCACTCCCATTCCCATAATTCTGCACCGACGCAATCTTACTAATCCGAATCGCATCTTCCTTCTCAATACCCGCATAGCCGCGTAAAATCACTGGCAACGCGCCCGCACTGGTGAGCAGCGCATCGCGCGGCTCCCTGTCTTCCAGACGGATGAGCTCCTCTTCGTAGAACTTGAGGATGTGGTGCCAGCGGGATTCGCGGCCGGAGGATTTGGCTTCGCTGAGGGGCCGTGCGAGGACGAGCTTTTCCATTATTAGTTTGAAGGCGGTTATGACGCGGGGTGTTGATGGTGGCATGGTCAGGGGTGGGGAGCGTGTGTGATTAGGAGGGGTGCGTGCTGAAATGTCTTATGTATATATGACAGTACAATTGTTTGAGGGGACAGTTGTGTGTGGAGGGACAAGCAAGCAGATTGCATGTGTTTGTATTGATCTAGACAGTATGATTTCAACGACAGACGAAGTCTGTGTGAAAACTGTGACGTTGTAAAACAAGGAGCAATCGGGAGTTGAGGCTACCGAATTGAGAATCATCACCGCTGTCTCGTTCTGCGCCAGAGTGCGCCAGATGTTCCAAAATGGTCAAAGCCTCCTGTCTGTTATTCTCCAAGATCAATAATACAGCCCACAATAACAAGCAGAATCTCATCGTTCCCTCCAAGCCAGTTCTGGACAGACTTGAACTCCCTGATCTTTTCTGCCCGTTTTGTATCAATGCCTTCGTATTGCATTAACACTCCCCTCAACACCCTGCGACTTTCCTCGAGCATGGTTGCTGGGTCATTCATTTTGGTAAGCTCCCTCAAGCTTACGTTGAAGAAGCTGACGACGTCGTGCCAGCGCTTTAAGTTCACAGGAACGTCGACGTAAACGGGGGAACCATCGACAGTCATCAGATGGTCTTCGAGTAAGCCAAGGGGATAGACGAGTATGAGTGTCTCGGTCAGCGTCGTCCAAGCTGTCATGAATCGCTTTGTATCGAAAGTCATCGTGGAGTTGACTCAGAGATTGAGTAGAGTTGGAAGAAGATGGTAGGAAAAGCCTCTCTGGGTTTCTGATATAACCTTGGGTGTTTGCTATTCGGGTTGCGGGTTACGTGATGACCTCATAAACACTCTCCACGAGGCCTTTCACTTCCATCTCCGTTGTCATGTGAACGATTCAGAATCTTCGCAAGTACTTCGTGCATTCGCCATGATCCTGGACGACCCGTGTTTCTCCTTAACAAATTAACCGTGGTCAGCATGTTTCTTTGCCCTGGGGAATCCCATGCTACATGAGTTTGGTATTCCTTTGGCACAAACATCATATAAAGCAGAAGTGAGTCCTTATACACAGCCCAAAAAAAAAATGGTCAGGAAAGCAAAATGCTGATATTGGTACACACTCAGAGCGTGGTGTAAGAAGCCGAGTGTCGAGATTGATGAGCATGAGCACATTAACAAGATGCAATTGACAGAAGTTGTTGCCTTGCTTTCTGAAATCTTCTTCCTATCCAACTAAGTATACTATCTGTGCATCCAACTACGTGTAGACATCGCCAAGAATTTGAAGTCAGCGGCATTAGATCACGAATACATCAAAAGATCACGCATACATTACATTGCACTTCCACAGTATCCCCCCCAAAGATCAATTCTGCATCATCTCGAGTAGTTCCAACATATTTGTCCACTCTACATGCCTTCACAACCTCTCAAACCACGAAACCTATCCATTTCCTTCTCCAATCAACTCTCAAGCAGAAAAAGATTTGGCATAACAAGTCCCACGATTACACTCCACCGCCTCGCCCATATCGACAGCAGCCATGACCTTGTTCAAATGCAGCTGACTCACTTACCAGACGTTGGTTTCGCCATGGCGTACCGCCGCCCTGGCCGCACCGATGCCCAAGGACGCGAGGTGCAGTACGACATCTGCAAGTTCCGTCACCTTTGTGCGATTTTATAATCCTGCGAAGTGTGCGAGGTCAAGGGGATGACCGTGGAATTGGGCTCTAGTGTGGTATTTGGGCAGGACGAAGGAGTGGAGAAGGTGTGCGAAGGCCGAGGCCATGTTCCTGGAGTCATCGGTCATGCTTTGGTTTGCCAGATGTATTTAGTTTGAGAAAGCCGGATGATGGTGACATGTGTAGACGCGTTTCTGCATGGCCTTTGTACGTGCATGAGGGTTTCACCACTGCTCCGTTGTTACCTCGTGGTGATTGTCGAATTGATTGCGAGAAAGCGAGCATGATACCGACAAATCGTCTTTCAGCAAATCAAGCCTCTTGTGATCAACACAAGCGGCGCCCGTCAGCGATGCGCACAGGCAGTGACTGATAGAGAGGCAACATTCATGACGTTGGATTATAGTAATACGCTTAAAAATGCACGCTCCGTTCAGAAAATCTACAATAGCATGCACCCAAAACTTGATATTAAATTGTCGCGGGTAGATATCAACCACCTCGAACAACAAGAGCCCGATTTGTGCTTCGACAAATATCTAAGCTGCGTTGACATTCAATCGAATCAGCCCTTATGCACTCAACATATGTACAACGCATAGTACATATACCTTCATCTGTAGCCACTCCCCCAAGCCCCAAAGTCCCTCCCTCTGTATCTGAGCAACTCTGCACTGCCCTTCAAATACCACATCTCTCTGCCTTGAGATGAGCGAGGCGTACGACCGGAAGCTACGTCACTGCTTGATTGCCGCCACAGCGAGGCTGTGTGATGTCGAGCAATTGCTAAGAATGCTCATCCTATGAGAATGGAGGTGCAAGTGCGGATGCGGACCAAGGATACGATCAACGAGTGTGCCTTTCGCTAGTTACGTGGCGTCAGTGTGTATCTCGTTTGGACGTGTTTGCTGGTACAAAGATGCATCGCCGCGCCACCACAAGCTTTTACTCACACCAAAGGCTAGCGTCACAAAAGCATTCCACTAATCAATCGTGACAATCTTGCATTCCTACACTACACTACCGACTCCTCCCCCCACTCCCACTCATCCCAACCTCTAAATCTTCTCTGATCCGACTCAGCGCACTCTCCTGCTCATCATCCATGTCCTCCACGTCGCCATCACTATCCCTCTCTTCGCCCTCACTCTCGTCATCGCTGTCGTCGTCCTCCTCAACCTTCGTATTCCGCGGATCCCGACCCAACTCTGGTTTCCTTTTCCGTTCAAAGTCCTCGGCGTGCGCGTCACGCAGCATGTCGCCGACGGACGTAATAGCACGCTGGAGCGGCGAGGGGCGGAAATCATCTTGTATCGGGCGGCGCTGACGGGCTGAGGATCGTGTGCGCTCGAGGTGGAGTTGCGCGCTGGATGTAGATGCGGTAGGTTGTGTGGGCGTGGGGGGTTGTTCTTCGTCGAGGCGCTCGCCGCGCTGGATGTGGCGTGCGCGGTCCCGGACGTGCGGGCTTGGAGGGACTTCATAGGGGAGTGGGACGTCGCGGCTAGCGCGGAAGCGGCCGACGTTGGTGCAGTGTTCGTTTTCGACGCGGAAGAGAGACCACATGCCTCGTCTGAAGATTTCGCTAAGGGACACGCAGAAGGATGTTACGGCGGAGTGTTGGAGTTGGAGGGGGATGACAGTGTACATGACCCAGTTGAAGCGGAGGATGGGGTCGATCAGTATCGCTGTATAGTACCACCAGACCTTCTTGTAGCCAAGTTCTTTACGCAAGAACCGGTGCTTGGCATGCGGGTCGCCTAGACTCCAGTCGTAGTAGATATCCCAAAAGCTGGTGTATATACTGTTGATGGTAGCGAACGTGATGAATGCAGCTCTAGTAGCAGGCTTTTGATCTATGCGGTAGATGCTGAGTGTGGCGTAGAACATGATAGTAGCAAAGTACTTTCCGCAATTGAGCAAGTGAGGGAATTTGTTTCCAGTGTCGGCGTAGCGGCGAATACATTGCAGGGCGCGCCATATTCCAGGGAGTGCAGTCAGGAAGCCCACTACGCGCAGGTGCGACGAGTTACAAGAACCAGGATTGTTCCAACTACGCGAGTAAAGACAGAAGAGGGTTGCAATATTCTGAGCCACGTTAGCAAGAGTTAGGCAGGTCCAGAGACAGCACTCACACCCATGGTGTATGTCAGAGAGCAAAACATGTCGCCAAGGTAGAAGTCTCGCCACTCGACAGGGTAAATACCAGCAAGTAACAGGCGCCACTAAGAGAATCGTTAGCGACTCCAATGCATTTCCATACACATATGCTTACCAAGCTGTACAACAACCACATTCTAGTCCGAAAGTAGAATATCTTCATCGGATTGAACAAGACGGCAACGGACATGCCAATGAGAATAACAGGGTAGTACAAAAAGACGTGTTCGCCACCAACTTGGTGAAAGTTGAGGTACATGATCAAGCCGAGGAAGAAAAGGCACCAACAAGGAAGCTATTCATGTGAGCGAGTGTGCGGGACATGAGCACGGTATACATACTTCAGAAAGTTGCCTCCAATCGAGAAAGTGGCGGGTATCGTATTCGAAGATGAAAACATAGTTGATCTTAGTTTCATGCCAAACGCGGCATGCTAAGCAGAATAGGAGAAGAAGGAAGTTGGCGAGGAAGTAGCCAGCATAGATCTGCCTCGTGTCAGCTTGCTTCTGTGATATTAGTTGACCAACATACCTGCAGAAGATAGCTTGTATTAAGCGAAAATGCATTGCGTTCTGGATCCTGTAATGACGCGATCTCGGTCGCTTTCACAAGACCTTGCACGCCGAGTATAACACCCGCGGCCAGGAGAATGCCGTTGCGGAACGTGTTGTCTGTGTAATCACCGGCTCTGGCGATCTTGATGCGCAGCTTGCCAACCGCGACTTTGTGGTTGCCTTGCTCGAAGTATCTAGCGTACAGATCCTCAACGGCCCGAATGTGTCCTTCGATGACATCGCTGTTCACGAACCAGGCTTTGTTGACCTTTTCGGTCATGTATTTACTCGACGGGCGGGCGTTGACTGTCTTGTCGTACTTCTTGTTGATCTTGCGGAATGCCGTGCGGTTGAGTAAGGCGTACGATTTGAGCAACTCGAGACCTCGATAGTACTCTTGGAGGGCAGTCTTGAGCTTACGTTTGGCTGATTGGTAGGGCACATCGGGGAAGTCTGGACGCCGCACAAAGTCGCTACGTCCTTCTAGGTAGTCCTGGGGCTTCAGTGCAGCGGGGGTCGCGAGCTGGGTAATCTCCTTCGTACTCTTGCCATACTTTCCAGCATTGATGGCTTCCAGCGCGGCATCAATTGGATTTAGCCACGAGGCATTGAGTGATTCCCCGTTCGTTTTCGTGTCGTCCGAGTTCTCGTCACCAGAGCTGCTGGCGTGGCTGTGGCCGAGCAGGTGTCCACCACTATGATGCTTTTTGTTCTTTGCCTTTATCTTGGCCGTCTGGCGGTGGATGACCTCGTCAATACGACGGTCGCGCATGATGTGGAGCTGGTCTCGGAGTACTGCCAGACGCTTCGTTGCTTCCTCCTCCTTCTCTTTATAGAAGGCCTCAATCTTCTCTAGTTCAAGGTCAAGAAAGTTGAAGAATTCGGCTTGTCGGAGATCGAGATCGCGATAGGCTTCAAGAGGAACGTCGCCAGGACTCATTGGCGGCGTCTTGCTGTTCATAGAAAAGAGTCGTCGTACAGATGGTCGGGACTTTGTCTGGGTGATGGGTCCGGCATCCGAGTTCATTCGCATGGGGCTGAAGACACTCCTGTAGCGCGCTGGTAGTGAAGCATGCCTGCTGTGCGGCGACCTCGTCTTCCCAATCTCGAATGCATTGTCTGTGTCTGGTGCAGCTGGGGGTGCTACGCCGGCTGTCTTTGGTCTTTGCAACGATGGTCCAACACTTGGAGTCGACTCATTCGGATCCAGAGCTGCGCCTGGAAGCTTCAGCGAAGGAGGCGCCCGTCCTCGATTCGTCAAGGGATCTTCATCCGGAGGACTGCCCACGATGCTACCGTAGCTGGTGCCCGCTCGAAAGCCTGACCATTTGGCCAACGGCTCCTCTTCGGGCGAGCGAGAGGGCCGTGCTGCTGGAACCGACTCCTTCCCGCCATTGGACTTGTCCTTGTCCTTGACGCTGTTCTGGCTGTTTGTGATGGCAAGCGCGCGCAGGTCGTCGGGGTCTCGCGAGCCGAGGGTTGCTTCTCGTCCGTTGTAGTTCCGGTTGATGTACGTGTACTTGGGCGCAGCGTCAAACGGCGAGGGTTCGAAGGCATTGGTGCCACGTTTGCGGAAGCGGGGCGTCTGGTGTACGGTGCGGAGGGCGCGGTTGATGGCCTTGAGCTTCTTCTTGCCTGTCTGCAGCGGCGTTAGTCGCTGCGCCAGGCCTAGGCCACATGTCGCAAGCTACGAACCTTGTAGTCCAGGTACTTTGCCCGCCATTCAGGTACCAAGTCGCGCTCGAGCTCTCTGTGCAGGTAAGCCTTCTGTTCATCACCTGCGAGTTGTCCCGCGGCGATCTTACTTGGCAAACTTCATGATGGCGACTGCGACGCGTCAAGGGAGGGCGTCGCGCAATGGCGGTAAGGAGAGATAGGGCGGCGCGACAGTTGCTGGCTATCGCGATATGAGCGTGAGGCCCGTCTTTAAACGGCCCCAAAGCACCAACGTGAGTGTCAGAGTGCGAACCACAGTGTAACGGCTTCGCAGCGTTGGCATTCGAACATGGATTTCCGCAAATTCACGAATCATGTCTCGACTTGGCGCGAGTCAAGCCTTTTAGTACGTCATTGCTGCCCCACCTCATCTCGACCTTCTTCAGACGTAAAGAAGAGTGAAGGGGGGAAACGAGGATGCTCCAGACACCTCCGAAATTCCTTGTGCAAGTGTGCAACCCAGTGGAAACATATCGCGGCATCGCCGGTTCGAGACAAACCGGCCCCACGAGTGCCATCCACTTAGGACTAGCGCACGGCTCTCATCATCACATCTGCGACCAAGGCTAGCATCATCACCCTTCACAAGCATCACGTTGTTACACCATCGTCGTCGGGATGTTTGTACATATTTCATTGTTCCTTTCGAAGCTGCCCCCTTCTAGATGAAATCTAACCCGGTACAGACTTCGCTTACCAGCCGCGCCTGTCAAAGTGCTCAGGGCGCCCGTACTGGTTGGGATCATACTGGTTCGCACCCTGGCCGTTCACGTAGTGCTCGTCGTACATGTGCTCGGCTTGCTTTTTAGCCTCATGCTGAGCCTTCTCGCGGTCGAACCAGTCCTCGCCCTTTGTCTCGGCCTGCCTTGGTGTCAGTGTGCTGTGTGTCTGAGGGTGCGATCGGACTCACGAGCTTGTCGACTTCGGCACCTGCGAAGCCGGCAAGGAGCTCTTTGGCGAACTGGTGGGAAACGGGCTTGCCTAGTCATGATTGTCAGTATAGAGTGTGCCAGGTTGGGCGGGGGATGCACGAACCCTCCTTGCGCTGATGGTCCTCGAACGCTTTGAAACCAGCAAAGGCAGCTCCTCCGGCAATCAATTCATGTCCGAAGCTCGACTTGTTCTCCTCAAAGTTGTCGTTCTCGTACACCTGCTGGTACTTGTCTTCGTTCTTATCTGCGGACTGTTGAGCACGACTCGAGAGATGCTGGTTCGGAGCGTCACCTACCCCAGAAACCCATTGTGGATGCTTGTGTGAGTTGTTGTTGGTGGCACTACAGGTGTTGGATGGTGAATGGATGTTGCTGTGATGAGGTACAAACCGGCGGATCACTCCATTAAGTACCTTCGTGTCCGCCAGGAGCCCTGCATGATGCATTCGTCACGCCGGAGCTGTACTTGCAGTAGCCCGCGCATTTGAGCGAATCATTGCAAAGGGCTTCATCGTACCCCTCTGATGCATGTGAAGCTTTCAGCCATCAAGGGTCCAATTGTGGCACAGGGAGTGAGGCATTTGCAGGCATTGCGCTTATGCCTGCGCCTCATGACATATTGACGGAGAAGCGTGGTCTCTCGATTGGACGAATGCGTCGTGCTGGCGGCCGGCAAGCCTGGATGAGGTCTAGATGCATGCGTAATCCACCGGCGTTGAAACGGTAGTCGGCCGTGAGCTAATTAAGCTTTCCAAGCTTTTAGAGAAAGCTTAGCTGCGGGCGTGCGACGGTCTGTAGGTACCTTGCTTTTGCTTTCCTCGAGACATCTGTCACTTCGACGATGGTCCAACATTACACCCAGCTCCAATACACAGCCCAATCCGTCAAATGCGATGCCTCAACCTCTTAGAACCGCACAGTGCGTGCCTAGTGATGAGTTGTAGCCAAAAAGCCGCGTCGCTTGGCGATCTCCCGCGAACATCCTGAGATCGGGTCCACCCAGGAACGTCACCACAGCACCTCACCATGCCCACATGTGCACCACCACAACCCACACCTCGTCAACATGCCTGGCCGCCTACCCAAAAACTCCGACTTCCCCGCCTCCATCGTCCTAGACATCGTCCCGCGTGCGTAAACCTTCTCGCTATGTCCACTCGCCTTCGCTGACACGCCTCAGCCCCCACGTCGCAACCCCCCACCAACATCCTCATCCTCCTGCACGGCCTGGGCGACACGCACGCCCCCTTTGCAAAACTCGGCCAGCAGCTAAACCTGCCCGAAACAGCGTGTATCGCCCTCCAAGCTCCAAATGGCCTGCTCCTCGACGTCGGCGGGTATCAGTGGGGCGACGATCTAGTCATGGACCAGAGCAATGGCGAACTGGACATGGACACTGGATTCAAGGGTGCAACGCGGCTGATATTGGATCGCGTGATTCGCGATGTCTTGATGGAGAAATGCGGGTACAAGGCGCGCGAGATTGTGATCTTTGGGTTTGCGCAGGGGGGCATGGCGGGGCTGCAAGTTGCAGCTGAATTCGAGGGAAGCGAGTTGGGCGGCGTCGTCAGTATTGGGGGTGGGCTGTCGCACTCGCTGCCCTTGAAGGCGCTGGAGAAGAAGTGCAAGACGCCGGTGTTGGTGTGTAGAGCGTCGAGGGGCTCCAAGGTCACGGACAGTGCGGTGTCGAAGCTGAAAGACGCTTTTGAGTATGTTGAGGTGAAGGATTGGAAGAGGAATGGGGATGGCATGATGACGAATCGTGAGGAGATGATGCCGATTATGCAGTTCTTTGCGATGAGGTTGTTGAGTAGGAGGGGCGTTCCTAAAGGGAGTGTTGAATTGACCTGAAAGCTGACACATGGCTCTGCAGCCGTATCGATTTGGATATGCACGGGGTATTGGTCGCCATGTACAGCTCCGAGAGGTGAGCCCCGAGAGTAGGAGTTTTGTCCCGGAGCAGTGATGTCTGGGTTAGTTTGAATGGGTTTCACGGCCTGATCCTGCAAACTTGGCAACAATCAAGCCGCTTAATTAATTTGCTTGTTTCTTTATACTTTTATTAAGCTAAACAAGATAAGCAGAGAAGCCTAGGAATCAAGTTAAGCAGCAAGCAAGCATGCTCTGCCTGCTTAATTTAAGAAAGGAAGAGAAAGAATCTATAGCTGCGTGAAGGTTAAGCTCAACCTTAGGAGCCTTAGCTCAGTATTCTCTTAGGTCTTAGCTTAGGAAGACTTATCTTAGCAGAGGTAGCACCTTCTAAGGTCTTCTTTTAGCATTTTAGCTCTTTAGCGTATTTAGCTTGCAATCTGTTAAAACGCACGTCTGCACCCACTGCGCCAGCATGCTAAAAAGGTAACAGTGATCGATGAACATCGATCATGTGTACAGAATAGTATATATTATCAGTCAGCTTGACACAAGCTAATCAAACTTAAATTAATTAAATTAAACTACAGGGTCTGAAGTATCAAATTGAGGTTAGGCAGAGGGTGCTGCTTGATTGATTTGACTTGATTGTTGACAAATTTGTGATCCTCATTGGGATCAGTTCCCTTCTCACGTGGGTTGATAGCAGTTCGATCCTCCTATGCCCAGGACGATATCACCACCGCTTGTGCTATTTCAGACGCTCGCAGATGGGGGCTGATTCAGATGCTACTCTCGACGGTGCAAGGTCTCGGAACAGTTAGGTTGCAACGTTAGATCGAAAGGCCAGATAGATGGGCCCACGCAAGAAACTGCAAGTAATCGTCTTTTCGGTAAATTTTCTCTAGCACATAAAGAGAGCCAAAGAAGTAGTACTTACAGAACGTATATTAGTATTCATTCGCAACTACTCTAACATTATAAAAGCCCAACGATCTCTACTCTATATCGTCTATGAAAAAGGCTCACCTCTTTTTTTTTTCTCCAGAGTCTACATCTTGAAATCGTGACCCACCGTACAGCTAAAACACATGCTCCTCTACCCAAAACGCCCGTAAATTATTAATCAGCTGAAGAGAAACCGTCTTCAAACGCCGTCGTTGCTCGTTATATAGCTGGTTCAAAATCTCCGCTGAAAAAGGCAACGTCGCCGCGAGCGTCTCGTAGTATGAAGGTGTGAGACTGCCGCCCGCCATGCCATCCCGACTCGACGACATGGATATAATCTTGGCGCCCAAGAGGTCCATAGAGGCCCGCACTTGATACAGCTCGTCTAGCAGTTGCTGGACGGCTTTCTGGTCCCCTCCGCCCGCTGCTAGAGAGACACTGCTGCGGGACGACTCCGATGCAGCGGTCGATGACGAAGACGAGAGCGACATTCTCAGTTCGTCTACTTCCGGGATACTCAGGGCCTGTGACGCGCAGACGTAGGCGTCCAGCACCTTGGACATGAGCAGGCAGACGACGGCCAAGAAGTAGCCGTCCTTGGAGCTGTCCGACTGCAGCATGTCGCTGACAGTCCTTGTCACCTTCCTGCACCTGTCCATAAGCGTGGTGGCGGATATCTCGCGCTCCAGAGGCGACAGGCTCGCATACGGAGGGTGGTCTTCGGGGCAGCAGAGCGTGCCCATTAGCTGCAGAGCTGTCTTGATACCCTCCTGCTGCTGCGACAAAGTGAAGATCTGCGAGTTACCGAGCTCCTGGAAGAGCTGCTCGTTGGGCAAGGGCGCGCTAGCGAAGGTTGCTTGCGTCCCGTCTTGCGCGCACAGATCATGGCTGGAGAGAGAGTGGCCTGCATGTAAGCCTGCATGGCAACTTTCGTACGTCATCTCGTGAGACCCGCCGTGCGATGTGCCCAGCGTGTACGCATGTGGTATGTCGGAGTCTACAGCGGTGTTGTAGGATTGGACAGGCGTGGAGAAGTCCAAATCCGTTAAGAGCATTGAGAAGCAGGCATCAGTGCTCGCAGGCAGCATCGCTGCTTCAAGTGCGTCAAGTCGTGAGTTTAACATTGAAAAGTCAGGTCCTGACTGCCTCCTCTCCAGAGGCGACAGTATTGCGGGTTGCTCAGGCGTTGTTGTGGGACTGAGACTGGCTATTGGTGTCGTCTCGTCTTTCGAGTCACTTCGAGAGACAGCCTTTCTACCAGTCCTTTGCGTGACCAGATATTGGCACGGTGTATTCCTTTTCGCACATCTTGTGCATTGAGGCTTGTCCTTGGAACATTTGGTCTTGGAAATGGCACAAGCTTGACAGCTGTCGCGGAGCCTGATACCGGATGGGGGTGGCATGGCTGCAACTGAACCAACGACTAAGAAAAGATGTCTGCAGCTTCTTGATGATTGGATAATTGTGGGGTGATCTGTATCTGGGATGGAAAGCCAGCGGGGATTTCTTCGTAGTGATTTCCGAAAGGGTGGGTACGAGTAGGGCGAAGAGCTACGGCTGTGTCACTCAATAAAATTTAAGCGTTGACCAGTCAGCTATATACATACGTGAGATCATCGTCTTGCGCAATTACTGCCAAGATACACCGTACGTCGGAGGCGTAACACGACCGTTCCTCTCCAGCTTTGCACCCCCGAACGATCGCGAGGGCATGCAAGGCCCAAAAGCCACCATGTAAGGCCCGAAAGCCACGCTCGGCTGCCTAGGTACGAGATGAGAGTAGTGTTTTGGATACATACATATGCTCTCAGATCTGTTGAAGGGATCCCCGAGATTCTTTGCTTGGATCGCCGGTGCGGTACTTACCAACTGCCCCTTTTCTGTTAGCCTGAGGCGTATTCTCGGTTGGTGTGTTGGGAATCATGCACGATTTACTCGATCACCAGACGATTGGGGCCGGAGCGGCGTATACACAGTACCCTTACTGTTTCAGCTCTATTTACTTGACTCATGCAGGATGTCTGAGAAACCGCGGTAGGATCTTTCCGCACCGTCGACTTGCGCATCGACGAGTACGACTCCACGTGATCATGGCATTTAAAGGTCGTACGACATAAGTTATCGGCCATTAAACGTTCACATAATTGGCCGATCTGTCGCATCAGGCAGTCCCAGGCGCACGCAAGAGGTGCAGTCGCACGTCGTTACAACCTACCATCTTGCGTTCCTTATCCACATGGCTCGTTGCCTATCTACACCGTTGAAAAACACTTGTCGAAAAGCTTGCGTGGACCCTGCGGGGAAGATGGATCTTTCGGTTCTTCATGATCTCTGTCCCCACGTGTTCACCAGACTAGATGCCCCTCTCCTCTCGAAAATGCTACAACTTGCGACCGATCATAGCATGGGCCGGGCCGCTGCCGCCCTTCCGAAGCGGGCCATATTACTTCACATTCGTACTGCAATGCATGCCAAGGGATACTAAACTAGTCTAGGAGCGGCACTGTGGGGACTGACTCGGGTACTGCACTTGATGTCAGCTACATGCATCGTAACGACGGGTCATGTAGTTCAGAGAACACCGCGTGTATCGTGCATAGACTAGGCAAGGACAAGGTTCCCTGTATCCGTAGACTAGACTTGTACAATGCCACCGCGTGCATCAAGGCAAGTGGAGCCGGTATCATCCACGTACATGGCAGCACAGTCTTTATGATACGATCTGTACATAGTGTCAGCCGATTGCAGAATCGCGGTGTTGGTTCGCCTATCTGGCCAATGATCAACGGTCAGATCCATCACCCAAGACCATTCAGTACCGTGCCGCAATGGTGTTCAGTTTCGTCCACCGTAGATAAATAGACCATTCTCACTTTCAGAAAAAGACAAACTGCCAGAAGTGCTCAAACAAGACCGTCATGACAAAAAAGCTCATTACTGTTCTTGGCATTACCGGGACGCAGGTATGTTGAACAACTTGTCGCTACACCCCGTCATGGGCTATGCGGATACTGACATGTGTTTCAGGGCGGCTCTGTCGCTGGCCGATTCCTCTCCCATGCCGAATGGCGCGTACGCGGACTAACGCGTAATCCTGGCTCCGCCAAGGCCAGGGAATGGGCGAGCAAAGGTGTCGAAATCGTCAAAGGTGATCACGATGACTTGGAATCACTCAGGATCGCTTTCCGAGGCACTCATGCCATCTTTGCCGTCACTGACTGGGCTGGCTGCTACTCCCAAGTCACCGAGGACAAGGCTCTGCAGGAGAAGGCGAAGGCAGCAGGGATGTCAGTCGAGGAATACGCAGGGGACCTGGAAAGGCGACAAGGCATCAACATAGCGACGGCGGCCTCCGACAGCAAAGTCCTCTCCACCCTGGAGAAATTCATCTTTTCTACACTGGCCGCAGTGCAGCGAATCAGCGGTGGCAAGTACAAGCATGCGTACGAGTTCGACTCCAAGGCCAGTGCCGAGCGTTACATACGGGATGAACTTCCCGAGCTGCGTTCGAGGCTGAGCACCGTAACTCTCGGTATTTTCCAAGAGACCTGGCGTGAGATACCCGCTTTCAGACCGCGCAAGCAGCCAGATGGCACGTTTGAATACGTGCGTCTCAAAACTTCTGGCCCGCACCTGGAGAATCCCGAGGTTGTTGCGACCCGCGATACAGGCAAGTTTGTGGAGGCGCTGGTTCTTCATCATCCGGCTGGCACCGACGCCCTGGGCGCTAGTGAAATAATCACCAAGCCAGACTACGCAGCTCTCTGGGGTCGCACGCTTGGAGTCAAAGCGACAGTAAGAGACGTCTCTGAGGAGGAGTACGTAAAGTACATTCCCGAAGGGATGGAGAACATGTTGGTGGACATGGTCCGGTTTTTCGCAGAGTACGGGTATGCAGGTGGAAATCCCAAGGTCAAAACCCCGGCAGAGCTGCGTATCGAAACGACCTCTTTGGATGAATACTTCCGAGGCGAGGATTGGAGTGCAGTGTTGAATGGAGAAATCTGACCGTTCCTGGTCTGCTGATTTGTCATGCAGCCGATTCAGACGGTTGCGGGATGGCGTGATTGCATCCGCGATTATCTTGCAAATGCTGGTGATAATTTCCGACATTTGAATCATGCGTTTATTGATCGTACATGGACTCCACTGCCTGTCGTGTCGTACTAAGACTCCTCTAGCACAAAGCCCGGAGCCGATATTGGCCTTTCACCTCGCCGACGCCGCCAGCGGTTTGTAGAAATTATAAGCTCCGGGCACCCTCTTATGAGCCAAGGCCATCTGTGGAGGAAAGGAATGCTGACTTCCCAATTTTGCGGATCCCACGCCTCTCCCCATACCAAGAGCCCAGTCCATTCGTTCTTTCCATCCGATTCCATGACGTCTTCGAAAAAGCGTTGCTCGTCGGCTGGCGACAAAACACTTACAGCTATCAAGGCGTTGTCCCGCAGTTTCGGAAGGGGGAATAGGTCAAGCCACGGGTGGTGCTTCGTTGTCAACTGCAGGTGCGTCGGGGCAAGACTACTCGGCACAGTAGCCGCAATCGGAGACACGGAGTGATGGCTGTGCCCGTCGTAGCCAAAAGGAGAGATGGATTCGCAAACGAGCCAGTCAAATCGGTAACCCAGCGCAGCGGCGTTACTTGTAAATGCGTTGATGGTGTTGAGCTGTATCAGTTTTAAGTAATGATCGGCAGAGGGATCGCCCCGCGCGTAGCTCATCAAAGCTTGCTCGGCGAACCGTTCGAGCATGGCCCGGGCACGCGCAGCATCCTCCTTTGATAAATGACTGAATGCCGAAGCAATGCCGGATGGCGATAGAACGGCGCCGGAGGAGAACGTATCGGGAGACGAGGCGTTGGAGGACACGGCTGCCAAGGATACGGCATCGGAGATGTTTTCGTCGTCGCTGGGATTTCTCTTTCTCTGTCTTGAGACTCGCTTGTTCAGTCTATTCTGCAGCCTCTTTCGCTCCTTCTGATCCGTTATCCCAGCCCAATCCTCAGAGGGATGACGCATATTGACTTCATGCGGTCTAGGCTGCAACTCGACGTAATGAATATGATGGGTGCTGGCGGTCCTGCCAAGTAAGTCCATGATGGTGGTGATGATGTTGCAGTTGGAATGGTGCGTGGTAGGGGTGAACGACGTTGTACCGTCAGAACCCAGCTGCCTAGCATCTTCTTAAAGACCATCTGCACCTGGCTGACTGGTTTCGTAAGCAATGGTTGGGTGACATAAATTAGCTTACCTTGGCCAGCCTTGGCGGTGGTCGGCCTTTTGTTCCGGGGCCCCGAGAGGTTGTCACAGATTGAGCTGTAATTAATAATCAAATTAGCGCCGGATCGAGGCATACTACGCCGCGTACTACGCCGCGATGCGTGGGATGATATCTCGTTGACCACTGGGATGGATTGCTACCAGGAATGCGGCGTTGCCTCGTCCCAACAAGTGCCAGCGTATTTCTCGTCGCTACATGTGGCTTACCGCAGGAGAAGTACCGATGGTAACCGAGTGTTACGATCTCTACCGCAGGACTTGAAGTTACACAATTATTTGAAAGTGCGCGAAGTGTCCTATCGATGCTTCTCTCATGCGGTGTGCTGGACGTCTCTTCCCGAATCAACACTTAGTGCTGCGCAGTAGGAGCATTCAGTCGTGTTTGTTAATCGAATTGGACTAGGTATGTAACATGCGTGTATGTATGTTAGTGAAACTATCACGTGATGCTACCGTCGGCAGAATTAGGCACCAAACATTTCGCCGAAGCCTCCCCTCCCTTTCATTCGCGCCGACGCATAAAGGTACACTTGCCCTGTACCATGTCAGCGACTAAAGCAATGCAGCTGCGCATCCGCAACTTCGGTGGCAGCTTAAACGACGGACTTTGATAGTCCTTGCGACTAGGGAGAACGAAATCGCGGCCAGAATTTAAGTGAAGTAGCAATGTCAATTCGATTTGTTACGAAAGAAATTACGTGAGAAACTACCAAATACACTATTCTATACAACGGAAAGAAAACCACACATCTACATTGAACCGAAAACAAATCTAGGATCCAGCTGTCGTCAGTTATCAGTCTTTGTCAATCCTTTAACAGCCTGTTTGCCAAGCTCCTCCAGGGTACCGAAACCTAGAAGTTGAAGCACACTAATGTCAAACCCGAAAGTCAGTCTCCACCAATTTCGCAACTCGATACCGATCAGCGAGTCCAGACCAAGTTGTTGGACAGGGAGGGTGATATCAAGCTCGTCGTCGGGTCTCAGAAGCAATTTCATCAATTGCTTTCCAACCTCAAGCGCAATATAGGCGGGTGTCTCAGGCTTGCCGAGTATTTCAGGATCGCTCTTGGCCGCGGCGAGGAAAGCCTTGAAGCTATCGCCGCCCTCGCCCGAATTACCGACGTCCCCGTCGTTGATGTTATGCCAGATGGCCATCCGAATGTCTTTCTTCCAGTGCGTACGACTTTCAGGGTGTTTAAGTGACTTGTCCGAGCTAAACCCAGTGGCAAAAGTGTTCTTGTGACTGAACGGAACCCTCTTGGTATCAATGTTCAGCTCGGGCACGGTGTAGGATGCTGCCGCACGGAATGCCTCAATCATCTCCGACTCCGTCACACCAGAGTAGCCATTATTCATGAGCCTTGTCAGCAATTGCTGGTCACGAGCAGCGTATCCCATGTCGGCAACGGCACCAATGTCGATGGCGGACGCCGCTAGCCCATTGCTGTTGCGCCATAGCGCGAAGGCGTCCAAGAAAGTGTTCGCGCCGGCGTAATTCGCCTGACCAGGCTGTCCTGTAACGCTCGACATGGAGGACAGGAATACGAAGAAGTCGAGCTTGATACCAGCTTCCACTGTAGCTTCGTGCAGATACCAAGCTCCCTTCACCTTGGGGCCCGTGGCCTTGATCCACTGTTCCACCTTCATGTTCCTGAACGCCTCATCTTGAAGAAGCATGGGCGAATGCAGGATACCCTTCAGGTTGGGCGCCTGCGCGACTGCGCGGAAGATGTCGTCTCGGTTCACCATGTCGCCTTTGACAAGCACCACTTCACAGCCCATGCTTTCAAACTCCCTGATGGTTTCCAGGTCTTCAGGGCGTGATCCAGGGTTTCGCGAAAGACACACAAGGCGGCGTGCGCCGTTCTCGACAAGATGCCGAGCGATGACGGCTCCGATACCACCCAAGCCTCCGGCGAGTAGGTAAGATGCGCTCTTGTCGACCGTGAATCTGTCATCGGCAACTTTGATGGAATCTGTGCTGATCTTGAGCTTGCTATCGACATCTCTGAGCTGAAGGAGGACGTTGCTTGAGTCCTTGTTTTCTTGCACGTGCTTGACAGCATCCTCTACTCTTGAGGCCTCGTACACTGTCCGAGGGGACAGTGGCACAATGTTACCCCACCTCAACAGGTTCACAGTTGATTGGAGCAGTCTAAATTACAAATTGTCAGTCATCAGTCTAACGGCATCAGGTGATCATGGCGGGTTCACTTACGCTTTAACAACGGACCGTTTCTTGGCTACGAGAGCCTCCAGGTTGATGCTAGTGTAGCTTCTACTCCCCAGGAAGGAGTTCAGGTCCAACTTACCAGCACCGGCAAGATCTGTTGTGCCGAGTTCAATCATCTTACCGAATTCGGCCACAGACTTCCAGGTTGCGTGTAAGAGGTCGCCAGACAGTGAGTTCAGAGCAATGTCAACTCCCTCTCCACCTGTTGCTTGTAGGATGTCTTTCAAAAAGCTGTCATCCGTGGACCAGAAGATACGAGTCCTTGGAAGATCAAAGTCCTTGACAAGGTATTCAGCTTCCGCCTCGGTGCTGACAGTCGCGTAGACCTTCGCCCCGGACCTCTTCGCAAGCTGCAAGGCGGCGAGGCCGACATCTCCAGTGGCATTATGGATCAGAATGGACTATGAAAAGTGTTAGCTGGTTTTCTACACTTTGTCTCTCATGTTTAAGCAACCGAAGAAGATTGGGGTGTTTACCTGGCCAGTCTGCAGGTTCCCAGCACTTTGTAGGGCTGCAAGAGCTGTTCCGAAGGCAAAAGGCAAAGTGGCTGCCTCTTCAAATGGCGTATTGTCAGGGATCTTTTCGGCCAGCGTCTCTGATGTGCGAAGGTGCGAAGAGAGACTGCCAGAGCCGAGACCAATGACACGGTCGCCCACCGCAAAGCCCTTGACTTCAGGTCCGAGGGCGGATATCCTGCCACTGGCACTGATACCGAGACCTCCAGCAGGGTAAGAGCTATTGCCCATGATCCCGGCGACATCCTACGAGTAGAGTTAGTACACTGTCTACGCAAATTCGACGCAGCTGGAGGCAACGTACTTTGGAGCTGACTACAGCGTGGAAGACCTCGATATCGACCTGGTCTCCAATAAGAGGCTCAGATCGACGCGATACCCAAGCCAGAGATCCCAGGCGTCCTGGTTTTTCGGCTACTAGAGACACATGCTCCTGTGCGGCACGGCTGGTGACGCGATCGTCATCAAAGGTGAAGGGGTAATAGCGAGGTACATTGATGGTGCCGTTAACGATCGCATACTCATAGTTGGGCCTAAAGAAGTCGTCTTCTTGTCCATTTTGGAAGTGGGTGAAGGCATCAACGACTTCGTCGAGTGATTTGCTCACGTCTTGAACCTCGCAGGTGCCAAAGTCAATAGTGTCTTCAACACTAATAGAGCGGATCGCGCCGATGACTGTCGCGTATCGCGGGTCGTAGGACTGCATCTGAGACGGACGGGTAATCCAAAACAGGCCTCTCTCGCCAATGCTGGCAATGAGCCTTTGCAAAGTCTGGAAGCGTTTCTCATCAATATCTTCAAAGAAGGGACTGTCTTCATCCAGCAGACTGATGACATCCTGAGACTCTCGCGGCAAATCATCACCGAAGGAACACTTGCTGACGGTGTAGCCTCGGCTTTCAAGCTTCTGGCTCACGGCATCGACGTTCTTCCCGTCTTGAGAATAGGACACCACAGTCACATTCTTCTTGACGGCTCCCTTGATGTCTTCTTCGGGTCTCGCGATGAACACGACGCTTGAATGATACGGCGCAGGGGAGTCGAGCACTACGTCTGGTGCAGCGAAGCCAGCGCGCTTCAGCTCGTCCTCCCAGCGCTCCGGAGTAACGTAGGGCTCATCGGGCCGCCCGTCGTTCACACCGACCCACCAATCATCAAGGAAGCCCAGGATGCAGTTGACCCACTTGGTCTCCATGCTGATCTCCTGCAGGAGAAGTCGCCCACCGGGAGCCAGCAGCTTACGGATATTGGCTAGGGAACCACACAGACTTGGGGTGGCATGAACATAGTTCGTCGCGACGACCAAGTCGAACTTGTCGTCTTCGTTGAATCCCTGCTCTGTCGGGTCCGTGGCAATGTCTAGCACGCGGAATTCTATGCGGTCCGCGCCCTGAAGCTGCTTCTTTGCGTCCGCAACGGCTGTCGGCGATGGATCAGTGAAGGTGTAACTTTGGTAGAGGGAGGCGCCATGAGAAAGACTCAGGTCTCTTATCAGTGAGGAGGTCGACTGTCCCGTGCTGCCACCAATCTCCAGAATACGAAGACTAGGCCTGGCGTGCGCCAAGCTTCGGAGGAAAGCCGTCTTTTTGGTGACGTTGGCGGTAGCGAAAAGCCTTGTAAGAAGATCATCTTGTGAGAGAACCTCGAGGATGGTCTTTTCGCCGGTAAACAGCTCGGTAATGTTCCCGCCAACCTCAAGGATACATTCAGCACAAGCGCTAAGGGGGGAGCCGGCCATAAGCTCTCCAATTGCATGGGCTCTATCCACAATCTGTAGCGTTTCAAGGGCATGTCCAGGGTGGTTTTCATCGAGAGCTAGGTACTGACGACCAATCCAGGCTGCGAACCGCTGGATTGTGGGATTTTCTGGCAGTTTCACGCTTTCGATGCACCTCTGGAAGAAGATGAAGCAGAGCTCACCCAGCTCGTTCAGTAGTGGCGTCCACTTCTTGCCATCAAATTCGGGTTCTATGAGCGATGCCGCCTTGACAAAGTCAACATGGGGCTGCCAGATGTTACGCGCAGTGATGGGGAGTTTGTGTACGATGTCCTGATCGCCTTGTTCGATGGACGTGAAGGCGGCCTTGGGCATGTTCAATATCGCCTTCCCGTTTGAGACGACTTGGAAAGAGCCTTGAATCTCACCGCTGGCAACTGGAATATCTGTTGATGCTGCAACGAACATTTCTGCCTCTGGGTCGCTTCTGAAGATGGTCACCTCCTCAATCAAGGTAGGCATCGCCGCACAGTTGCTCGCATCGAGCTTACCGGATCTGGCAGCTACAAGGCCCATCTGAAGAGCCGCGTCAATGATGGCGGGGTGCAGGTGGTATTTATTCTCGTCGCCATTTAGGTTATTGGTGATGCTGCTCACAGCTCTGGTATCCGTGGTACCTGCACTGATGTTACCCAGACGCTGGAAGGCTGGACCATACTGCATTCCAGACTTTGCCAGGGTATTGAAGACCTTGAAGTTGTCCAATTTCCGAGGAAGCGCCTCGACTGTATCAGCCTGGCTTGGCTCGATAGATGGAGTAGCTGATACCTGACCGACACAATGCTTCGACCACGAGCTACCATTGTAGGATGCGATAGAGAATTCCCACCACTGGCTATCCTCGGAGTCGGTCAGGCGAACAGGACGTAGGTTCGTGACCAACTCAGTATCAACACCTTCCTGCATCATCAGCGCCTGGTTGAGCACCAAGTGGCGGAGGCTGTAAGAGTTTTCCACCCCGCTCAGCTGTCGTATCGCCTCGCCTGCTATCGCAAAGTAACCTGCGGCAGGGAAAATTATAGCGCCCTGGATCTGATGATCTCGAAGCCACGGAGCGTCCTCAATGTTGATGAGATTCCTCCAACTGGGCTCGAGACTGGTGCTCTCCAACTGTCGACGTCCAAGGAGAGGATGCCTGGGGAATTTGGGATTCCTCCATTCGGCTGACATGCGAGATTCTACCCAAAACTCGCCGTCGTAGTGCCAGGGATAACGTGGAAGATCTGGGAGTGTCTGCCCAGGGGGAGCTACAGCTGCGTAGTCGAGCGGGACGTTTAGCTCAAAGAGCTTACCAACGGCGGTAAGATACGACTGCACACAATCCTCGTTTCGTACCATAGCTGATAGATATGGTGGAGAGGCGGACGCCTTGGCGAATATTTGACGCGCCGGTCCCGCGAGGGCTCCGTGCGGACCAATTTCAATGAAGGCTGGGTTCTTGAAATGCTCCAGTATGCCGGCCACTGCGGGACTGAAGAGCACAGGCGATTCGAGATTCTGCTGCCAGTACTTGGCGTCGAGCTTGCGCTGCTCCGGCTGTCCAGTTCCTGTCACACTAGAGAAGAAGGGTTTGGATGCCTGCCTACCCACCAGATGCGGTTCGATCATCGCGTGGTAGTCGGATCCAATTTCCTGCATGTGGTATGAGTGGTATGCCTTTTCAACCTTGAGTAGTCGGGCCGTGATATCTGGATGCGCCTCCTTGATACGCGTGAGCGTGGCTTGCACCTCCTCCGCATCACCCGAAAGCGTGACGCTACTCAGAGAATTCTCGCATGCAATGACAACGCGCGGTCGGTTCAGGAACGGCTCGACCTCGTCCCAGCCGAGGCCAACAGCGGCCATGGCACCCTTCCTATTCTGGAGCTTGGCGGCTTGTCCACGGTGGTAGGCTCCGATGATAGCCTCTTTCGCGGTGAGAGCGCCAGCAGCATAGGCGCCAGCGAGTTCGCCACTGCTATGGCCAACAACTGCTGCAGGTTCAATACCAATGCTTGCCAAGAGGTCTACCATGGCGACCTGAACGGCTGTACACAAAGGCTGTGAGAGCTCTGCCAGCTGAACGCGCGATGTCTTGGCCGACTTCTGTAACTCACCCTCGATTGTCCATTGTGGAGGTTGAGAAAGAGCCGCGAGATGCTTGTCCATTTCTCTGATGGACTTCTGGAAGACGAGATCGTCACGTAGGAGCAGCTCGCGACCCATACGGGGCCATTGCGCTCCTTGGCCTGTAAACACCATAACCAGGCTGACAGGCTGACCAGGAATCTTCCTTCCCTGAGATGCCGGAGGGTCGTTGGCACCCACAACCTTGAAAGAGCGATGAGGGAGGTGCTCGCGCCTGTTGGCCAGCGTGTAGCTCAGGTCGTTGAGCTTGTCGGCCATGTCTGGGTTCTTCAACATCCATTCCTCGTACACATTGATCGTAGACTTTAATGAAGGCGCAGAAGCCGCCGAAAAAAGGAGCAGTTGGGGATCATCCTCCCGTTCGCTGTCTCGCACCGCTGGCTGGGGAAGATTGAAACTCCTTGCTGAGTCGACAATGACATGCGCGTTTGAGCCGCCCAGTCCAAAGCTGTTGACACTCACTCGCTCACAGCGATCCGCCGGGAACGGTGTTGGCTCCACGGGAACAGTCAGTTTCCCCTCCTTGAACGGAATCTTCGGGTTTGGAGAGTTAAACTTGATGTTTGGAGGGATAGTGCGATGTTCCAGAGACATAACAGCCTTGATCAGAGAGACCAAACCTGAGGCGCCTTCAGTGTGACCGACATTAGGCTTCACAGAGGTGATGTGAATACCGCTGTCTCCGAACACGTTGGCCACTGCTCCGGTTTCAATGGGATCTCCGACTGCTGTGCCAGTACCGTGGCATTCGAAGTAATGCCGTCTTAGAAAAGTCCTGGGCAATTGTCAGCTGTTGGGCTCGCTCACAAGATTCAGTTGGGTGCTTGCCGTGATGCCGGCCTGCTTGTAGGCTAGGCGAATCATCTTCTCATGGGCTGCTGCATTTGGCTGCGTGATACCTTGCGTCTTTCCGTCCGAGTTTGATACAGCTGCTCTTATCACAGCTCCGGATCGGGTTACCGTCGCGGAATAGCAGCATCGAGAGGCTTCAATAAAACTGGCGGTCGAAGGCTTCGCCTCTACGCGTAGTCCATTAGCATCACTAGAAAAAGACTTGCATGAGCCGTCGGGGGATAGGATGCCCTTCTCTGTCATCTGTTGCGTCATTCCGGGCGCCATGATCAGGTTACTGCCGGCTACTATGGCAGCCTCGCAGATGCCTCGTTGAATGGCTGAGCAGGCCTCATTGACGCCAATCAGAGCTGATGAACAAGCTGTGCGAATGGTCATGCTTCGCAGTGTTAGCTGCCGAATACCCACAGAATCGGAAATCTTAAAGCTAACCTTGGCCCGGTCAAACCAAATTCATAACTGATGCGATTCGCAAGCATCCAATCTTGGTAACCATCTATCTTGTTTGCGCTATGCGAAAGGGGATCCCTTGTCATCATCTCGCCCCAGTCTTCGCACATGTTGCCAAAGTAGCATCCAATCTTCTTACCCTGAATATGCCTGTTAGTGGCCTCTTTCGTGCCTTGAAAAGCAGGAAATACAACACATACCCTGAACTTGGCCTCGCCAGCGTCCTCAAACGCCTCCATGACAACTTCCAGCAAGCGCCGTTGTTGCGGATCCGCATTCTCAACATCGGCACGGCTCATCGAGAACCTAGTTGTATCCATTTCGCTAAGCTTGACATCCTCGTCCAGGAAGTAGCCATACTCGGTGGCAACAGTCGTCGGCCGTTTGGAAGTCTCGTGGTATGCCGATACGTTGTAACGTGAGGTTGGGACCCGACCTCTTGCGTCTCCCTTATTCACGAGGAATTCCCAGAACTCCTGGGGTGTCGAAGATCCTCCTGGAAGTCGCAGGCCTATGCCGCAGATTGCCACTGGTACAGCCTTCTCACTCACTCCGTCGACGTGCAAGCCGTCGGTGCCATTCAAATCACTAACATGTGATTCACCATCGGTACCATTCTCGTGGAAGGTACCGTTTGCATAGCCGTTGTTGCCGTTTCCATTGATGCCATTCTCTTGCGCATGACCGTTGGCATGGCCATTGATATGACCATTAGTTCCGTTAACTCCGTTGGTGTGCGAGACACCGTTTCCATTCGTGGCGTTGATCGTCATTATTGCGATGGAGTAAGGTTCTTGCTGGAGAATTGCTGGTTATAACTATGGCATGAAGTTCTTGAAAACGTTTGTAGGAAATTGTTGGCAAGAACGTATTTGCAAGAGAATACTGGCGTCAAGAGCGTCTGTGCAAGAGAGTCTGGTCGATGAGTGCCAGGTATGATGATTCCAATACGGAGCAACTCTGGTCGAGACATAATATTAAAACTCCTGAGTTTTTCGGTCGATTAAGCACAACACCGATTCCCGCAGTGAGTACGACGGACTATAGCAGACGGCATCTCTCCTGTCCGGCCAATAAGCTCCGGAATCCCGGTCAAATGCTAGATACTGCAGGGACCTTGAGAGCAGACGACAAGCATTCGGCTAATGCTCCACCAGTTCTCGTGAACGGACATCCGAACGGTGGCTTGGGGGCAGCCGCTGAGTCTCACGGGAAGTTTCAGAGACAAGTTCGGAATCATAGATCCTCTACCCTTGTCGATAGAATGATAGGTAATGATGGTAAGCGAAGTGCCAAGGACGAGGTTGCGGCTCAGATTGCGGCTGAGCCCGAAGCCCACTCCGACCTATGGTGCCAAGACACCGACCTTTCTCCACACCTCTGCTCTCAAGATCGCCATACTGACTGTACATCGAAGCGTCGGCACTTCTGAGGTGGACCATTGGTTTCGGGATTCAAGCCATCTGGTTCCTGTATGGTATCGGAGCGCGATTCTTCCGAATTGAACGTGCTGGATGCGCTGCTTGCATGCATCATCCGCGTTGCGAGCCGAGTAGAACGACCCGCCCACCCTACCTGCAGAGGCCGCGAATTGGATTGTGGAACGAACTGCTTGAAATGGCAAAATTGCGTTTCATCGATTCCCACATGCAAGTGTATATAGATTCGCGTCTATTCGCAGTAGAACTCCATTGTCGCAACACGAAATTCCACCATCTGTTGCAAACACCTCACTATTTTTCCTCCAACCGGTTGGAGCTGTGCTTACAAAGTTGTGCCATATTATCTTATTGAAACAGCAATCGAGATGTCTGGAGTCACGAAAGACCTGGGAGCAAAATGGAGAGAAGAATGGGCCGATGCTCAGAGGGTCAAGGGGCCCAGCGTGAAGAACAGCTCCGTATTCTATCGAAACATTGAGGAGGAGCTGGATCTCTCACGTAAAAGCGGGTTGAGCTTTCCGATCCATCTCCCCAGTCACGATACGGATATCTCCAGTTGCGATATTCTCGGAATGGGCCATAGTGGCGCTCTCAGGGAGGAGTTCTTGAAAGAACTTGAGGCTAACCCAAATTTCTATATGGGTGCATGTGGATCGCGACTCTTGGACGGAACAACAGAGTACCATGTCGCGTTCGAAAAGGAGGTGGCACAGCTCGTGGGCTACGAGTCCGGGCTTGTGGTCCACTCCGGATATACCGCCAACCAGGCCATTTTCTCCACCGTCCCACGATCTGGCGACGTGATTGTGTACGACGAGTTGATGCACGCTACAGCCCTTACGGGCATGAAAGTCAGCTTAGCATTGGATCAGAGGCCCTTCCGCCATAATGACGTGGACCATTTCATCGAAACCATGGAAGCCGTCAAAGAATCGGTACCTCTAGTCAAAGCGGGAAAGCGATGCGTTATCGTTGCTGTCGAGAGCTACTACAGTATGGATGGCGATATATGCCCTCTCAAAGAGCTCATCGACGCCGCTAAGGAGATCTTTCCCCATGGTAACGCTCAGTTCATCGTCGATGAAGCCCACAGTTTCGGTGTCTGCGGCCCCGAGGGTGCTGGCTTCGTCAAACAACAAGGTCTCGTCGAAGAGGTCGCTATCGTTATGGGCACCTTTACCAAGGCACTTGCTGGTGCAGGCGGTTAGTATTATTGCGAAATCACCACTCTATGAATAGTGCTGACACAGTGAAAGCATGCATCTTTTCCAACAACACGGTTCGGTCGCTCCTAATCAACCAAGCCAAAGTGTTTATCTGTTCTGTTGCACCTCCTTTTACTTTACTGGCGTCAAGCCGCGCCGGAGTCCGGCTGATGAGGTCCCAGAGATTTCAAGAAGTAAGTACCCTAAGATCATACGTGGAAGCTACTAGACTGACTCACCACAGGTTCGCGATTATCTGCACGATCTCACCGTGTTCTACTTGGATACACTCACCTCGCATCCATTATACAAGAAGGCCTACAAAAAGGGCATCCTCCATATGCCAGTGCATGAGGATGGCGCATGGCATGAAACACCTATCACCCACATTTTACCTCTCTGGACGCGCCGTCCAAGGCACGCGCTTTATCTTTCCTTCCATCTCACGAAGGACGGCTTCAATGGATGCGGCGTTGTATTTCCGATTGTTGGCAAGGGAGAAGACCGAGTGCGGCTGGCTTTGCACGGCCATAACACCAAAGACGATGTGGTGAGGCTGGTCGGGTCTATTACTGCCTGGATTCAAGAGATGCTGGACATTGAGGCAAGCGGTGATAAGACCAAACTTCCGACTGCAGCCCGCCTTGCATTCGATCTCCTCGAGAAAGACAAGATGACCACCGACAGCACCAATGGTGTCAATGGTACCAATGGTGTCAACGGCGCCAATGGTAACAACGGTGTCAATGGTACCAACGGTGTCAATGGTACCAACGGCCTCAATGGTGCTAACGGCGTCTCGAATGTCATCAATGCTGGCAAGATTGCTCCGTTGATCAGTGGCATCAATCGTTTGGAGATCCCCCCTATAGTTGTCTAGGTCGAGGTTTTGTCTTAAAATCGCTTGGTAGGCGTCTAGCATTAGAAAGAGTTTCATTAGAATGAATATTCTACATCGATTATACTTGATCTTCTGGACATGACTCAAAGCGAGCGTGTGACCTGGTAGTACAACTCAACATCGATGTAGAAAAGTGAAATCTCGCGCCGGCCAAGGAGGAAAGTTCATTGCCGGGTTTGAAGAATTTGTCAGAAAGACCATGAGAAGAGACCATGCACATCATAAATAATGTGCGCTTGTTTGATCGCTCTTACTTATTATTTATAGAAAACCCTGTGGCAAAAGAAAAAAATCATATTTATTGAGAGATAGCTCGCTTGTATCATGGCGAAATGAATTGTTGGACTTGTAGCATAAGTGTAGTAGAGCGCAATAAAGACTTATCGAGTTCGGGATATTGTGGTACCTAAGTATCATATGAACAGATCCTATTTCAAGTCGATTGAGAGTTGGTAGAATTCTTACAGCATACTAAGCGAGAGATAGTTGTGCAGTGTCTTAGAGACATGCTCGTTGTCAAAAGGCACTCGTATACTTGAAGTTGAGATATAATTAAGATCTTCCTGCATATCAAGATTTAAATTGCATGTCAGCGCTGGCGTATCAGACCTGATATCAATGTAATCTAGAACATTGTGCTATTGTGATGAAGGAAGCCTCTTAATAACTCCCTCTAGCGCTACTGTAGTTTTTTATGATAGAGAATGGGCTTCGATCTACATTTCTACGATGAGGGAGAAGCAATTCAAGGAGGGAGCTACTAGCGATAGAAATTGGTGAAGTATAAGCTCTTCTATATAGCAGCTATATATGTCTCAGAATTTCTTGCGTCATCTAGCACCACTTGCCTAGCTACCACATACTTGTAAAAATTAAAGTACTTTTGGACCTAATGGGGTCGCAGTGACAGGCTATTAATTTGCGGAGGACTTAGCTTATCTGCGTTCGGTTTTTCGGCTCTTGATGTTCACGCCCTGTAAGATAGTTCATGTAACAACTACCTTTCCCGTATTGTACATCATACGGCCTCTTGCAACTCGGATAACAAATGATATATTTCGAGATGTGTTAACTGTCTCCGGTTCGAAGAAGATGTATTTATCGACTGTATCAAGGGCTGTCTGTCTACATTGTGAAAATCGCCGGCATGTATCCTAGAAATCGATTCACCTATAGCCTACCGCGGCTCCAACAATACAATCACTGAAGTGCGGCCTGAACAGATGCAAACAAGGACTAGATGCTTCCAGCTACACTCTGTAAGATGCCACCGTCAATCACAAGATTCATACCCCAGATGTAGTCGTTAGTCGCAAGCATGAGCAGACCCTATTTGCCAACAAATCAGTGAAATTCGGATCAGCGGTCGCGTCTACACTTACGCTTGCCAGATCCTCGGCTTTGCCCATGCGACCAGGAGGCACTCGAGCACCGATGTCAGTCATCTCTTTTTGAAATGCCGAATCCTCCTGCGAGGTGCTCACGTTGTTTTCGTCTGAACCTCCCGTGGTCATCTCCGAGGGGAACCATCCTTGAAACATCGTTCTCAGCAATTCCGTGTGTTATTTAGCATGAGGTGTGTGCGCATACCTGGTGCGATGCCGTTCACACGGATCTTGATTTTGTCGTGGCTGAAATCAAAGGCCAATTGACGGGTCATCTGCACCGCCGCAGCCTTGCTGACCTGGCTTTCGTGTAAGCGCGGAAGTAGGGAACTGAGAGGTATCGCGGATCATCGACGTACATTGTAGGCCAGCTGCGAGGCCTCAGTCCTTGACAATTTCAGTATTCATCAATCCGTTGAAAGTATGTAAGACGAGGAACTCACATCCTAAGTTGACCGCTGTTGGAGGTAGTATTGATCACGCTGCCCATCTTGCCAGTGTGGCTAGAGATAGACTTGGCCAGTAGTGGCAGAAACGCGGATGTTACGAAGTAAATTGAGGTAGCGTTAACGAGGAAAGCTTTGGTGAGATAGTCAGTATCGGGCAACACACGTTTCACTAGGAAGGGACTCATGAAATCAGGTACCTTGTTGCCAGAGTTCAACGGACTGATCAAACATGGAGCTGCCAAACTTCTCAGGACCGTCCTCAGGCCCAGCCTCTGGCTTCGTCGTCCATACGCCGGCATTGTTCACAAGGCTGTTTATGAGATCAGATTGTGCTCCAGGACCTCACTTTGTATCCTTACACGTTGAGGTAGCCGTCAGTCTTGGTGATGTGGTCGACAGCGCTTTTGATACTATCCTTGCTCGTCACATCTAGTGCAAGGGGAACAATTTGACCCCCAGAAGAGCCAATCTTATCTGCAGATCCGTGGACGCGGGCACTTTTTTCCAGCACTTCTTGACGTCTTCCGGTGATGTAAACTTTGGCTCCGTTTGTGGCCAATGCTTGTGCGTACACTTCAGAAATACGTTAGCGGGCCAACGATTCCGGTTGGTGGCATGGTGCTTGGCCGCGTAGGTGCTGCTTCGGCGAAGGGATGAGACTGATGTAAATGTCAAAGTCTTACTCAGACCAATTCCGGTACCACCGCCGGTAACTGATCCGAAAAGTTAGTCCATTGAGGAGTCCTAGACCAAGAATTCGTTTTGTTCCCACTCACCGACAACAACCCAGTTCTTAACGCTGAGCAAAGAGGCTGCGGTAAGAGAAGCCGCCATATTGCAGATTGTACGTCTTGATCGCAGGGTTGATGGGTATTGATCTAAAGACGACGTGCTAGGAATCGTTGTCTCAAAACAATAGGCAATTTCGATTAGTCCGACAGGGGTGTTGGGTGATGGTGTATCTCAGAACAATAGCAGCATTTGGCACGCGCGTTAAATATCAGCAATCTCAGCATCACTTGTTCTATCGCGATACTCTCGAGATAAGATATGACTGCATCTCGGTGTGTACAGATCCTAATCCTCCATCCGACGTGAGGGGGAGAGCAGAAACCTTCCGTGCCGATGAGGTGGGGTCCTTTCGGACCCCGTGAGGTCCACGGAAAACGCCAAGATGCCGCTTTGCATCGCGAAGATTCTAAAGGAGGCCATATATCCAGATTAGTAATACCAAGTAGGTATTTTGACTTTGTGCGGATGAAAGTTGTCATTCTATAGCACTGTTCAGAGGGGTTTTGGCGCCACGCGCCCCTTGTCAGCCAATTGCATTGCCAAGCTATTTGGCGAGTACGCTAATGCAGCTGGCTGACCTCCCGCTTTTAGTGGTGACGATCAGCTACTATCATCTGAGACCTCAAACGCTCGCACTGTGCAAACACACCCTTGCTAAGACGCCGAAAGTGGATGTTGGTTCCGTTAATAAACAATCCAAATCTTCTGGCATCGCTGATTAATGCTCCTGAGACTCCGTTCGGTCCTCCTTCCCTTTCTTCCCGGTGTGTAGCTGGGAGCGAGGTCCCTGTCAACTGCCCGATGCCCATGCATCCCCATGATGAGCTCAGACATGAGACAATGCGTACATCCCCTATTGGCGCGATGGCTGGTGAAAGGTCACCCACTTGCATATCTTGGCACGCAATACCCACTGCCAGGCTTCGAGTCAAGTTATACAATCACTCGTGGAATGAGGTTTTCCTCCATACACAGCTAGCGCGATGTTTCCCAATCCAAGCCAGAACATAAAGGAAACAGTGTGACCACCCCCCATCACAATCACGAAATCGCTCCCGCTACTCCCTGCCCCCACATCTTGCGGCTTGCAGAAAGCTCTTACGTCCACCAAGAAATCGAAACACGCCAGTTTTGAGAACCACGATCGCGACACCACCTAAGGGAGATTGAATTTCCCTCTTCTGTCTTGCTACATCATCTTCGCCCAGATACTCGTCATTCAGCCGTCGTCAAGATGAGCGAGAAGGAAACGACATCCACCCTTAACGACGGCGTTGCCACCAGCAAAGCGGAATCACCAAGGGGCTCTGAAAGCCCCGTGAATCTTGCTGAAAAGCCAGGAGATACAACGGAGGATACAATGGAGGATACGGGGCCAGAGTACAAGCGCGAGGTCCATGGCATCAAGTGGGCCTTGACCGTTGGTGCCGTTCTCTCTTGCGTCTTCCTTTACGCCCTTGACACCACCGTGGTGGCAGACATACAGCCGAACATCATCGCATCTCATGGAAACTTCCAAAAGTTCCCATGGCTCGCCACAGCCTACGCCTTGCCGGCTACTGCGCTGGTGCTCATCCAGTCTACGACGTACGCGATATTTGACATCAAATGGTTGTACTTCGGCTACGTCGTCTGCTTTGAGATTGGCAGTGCCATATCCGGTGCATCGCCTACAATGGACTCTCTCATCGTCGGGCGCATGATTGCTGGAATTGGTGGTTGCGGCATCTACGTCGGCTCCATCACTTTCTTCAGCGTTGTCACCACTCCCAAGGAGCGCCCTATGTACATTTCTCTGATCTCTCCCACATGGGGAATTGGCACCGTCCTAGGACCAATCGTCGGCGGCGGATTCGCAGAAAGCAGCCTTGGGTGGCGATGGGGATTTTACATTAACCTTATAATCTTCGCGGTTGCCGGGCCCATCCTGGTCTTTGTCTTGCCTTCCATCGACTTCGCCAAAGGGCAGACTGCTAAACAGAGATTGGGTCAAATCGACTGGCTGGGACTAGGCGTCTGGACCGGATTATGCGTCTCTTTCTTCATGGCCATCACCTACGGCGGGACCCTATTTGAATGGAAGTCTCATAGCATGATCATTCTTTGGGTCTTCGTGGTTGTTCTGGCTATCAGCTTCTTCCTGACGCACAAATTCCATCCTTTCGTTGAGAAGAACAATCGCCTTTACCCCAGCCACATGCTCCGAAACTTCAAGTTGGGAATTTTACAGTTCGCCACATTTTCTGCTGGATCGGCCGTGTACATTCCCATCTACTACCTCCCACTTTACTTCCAGTTCGCGAGGGGTGAGTCACCCGTGGAGGCCGCCGTCAAACTCCTGCCCTTTGTCTTCATGATCTGCACCATTGCAATCATCAACGGCTTCTTCATGTCGAAGTGGGGTTACTACATGCCGTGGTTCCTCTTTGGCTCGATCCTGGCCGTTGTTGGCGGTGCCCTGATGTACACTGTCAATGTGAACACAAGCGTCTCGGCAATTTACGGATACAGCGTTGTGTTAGGCATTGGCGGCGGCTGCTTCTTCATCACTGCCTTTGGGTGCGTCTCGGACGTTGTCGAGGCCAAGGATATTTTCAACGCCATCGGTGTCATCAGTCTTGTCCAGTGCATTGGCATTACGTTCTTTCCCTCGATAAGTGGCAGCGTCTTCCAGAACATGGGTGCTCAGTACATCGCCCCGCTACTGCCGTCAACCTTTTCTGGTGATCCGCGTGTCGTTCTCGCTGGGTCGAGTAGCGCAGAGTGGAAGGGCTTCTCCGAAGACGTCCAGAAGCTACTTGCAGAAGCCATTGTCGATGCCATGAGTAACTTGTATATCATGATCATCGTTGCTTGTGGTATCACGGCCCTTCTATCACCCTTCCTCGGGGTAAGTGTACTCGAGTCTAATCACATTTGTTCATGATGTACTAACTGTCGTGTAGTTACGTAAGGTGGGTGGTGGACAGGTGGCAGCCATGGCTTGATATTGTCTATCAGTAGCTAGTCTAAGATACATTGTTGGTGAGGATGGAAATGGGTAGTATAGCAGGATTTAATTTCTTTCGCTCTTCTTGGGTTTGGTCATGTATGGCTTCAAGGTGTTGGTCGGGCCTCTGGCAGTATTTTTGTTTTACATATTTGTAATGAAAAAATAATCTTGACAGCAAATCCATGTATTATGATTTAGGCTATTTTACGGGAAGGGTTACTTTCTCCACAGATGCATTTGTTTACTCATCAAAACTTATACGAACCAGACACTCACCCCGTGAAACTCCGCAAGCAATAAAACAAATCACGAATCATTCCATCCATAAGAGACTATCCTTTTCCAAACATAGTCTAGCTTAATTGAAACGATCTGCATTTGCTTGCGGCTCAGCGCGGGAAGTAGCCGGACGGAGACGTCTCTTTTGTCATTGCGGCTTGATGGATGAACGTACATCTCTAGATTTTGTCAAAGATGGAGATGGCTCGACTTGAAATCCTAAGATGAATAATCACTTTGTAGCATCATGTTCGGCATGCTTCGATACCGGAGATAGTTTATTGGTCAAACGGGCCCTTTCGGTTCGGGGCCTTGGCAGTCGGGATTCCGCTTCCAAGTGCGTGCATGGCGAGCATCAATTCATCGTATGGTCTGCTTTGAAATTAACTCACCGCCTCAGACCGGCGCCCGCGGACGCGCGGAACTGTTGGAAGACTGTCACCTTCTACATGCTTCCCGAGGCCCGCCAAGATCCTCAACACTCACGCCACGATACCTTGAGTCAGGGTGTCCGGGCCGAAAGCTGCCATACCATGGTCATGTTGCCCATATATACATATTGAAGCGGTCTCCCTATGTGAGTACCTGTGTCGTTCATAGACCTCACCTTCTCGAGACCGCCTGAACACCTTCTCAACTCTCTCCCGTTTCGTTGCTTGGGATCAAGTTTTATACCTCAGAGCGCCCTTTCTGCATTCCGCCGCTATGTCGAAAGAAGATGATAGCCGCGATGCCAGTACGGCAAGCCCGACGTCTGAAAGCAGAGAACGCCTCAGTGGTCACGCGGCTAGGTATGCCAAGGTGCATCAATTTTTCGGATTCTCTCATGGTTATAATTTTCCTTTATGTAAGTGCGTTGCGCTGTGTACATATCTTGGATTGCTAGGGCGAGATGTACTGATTCATAATCAAGGGGTGATCTTCGCTGGCGGCATGCTGGGGTTCTCTCTTTCTCGCCTTCCAGACTTGGACTACGACGGTCATTTCAGGGAAAAGTTTGCTCTGGTGCCAGGATACTGGTACTATTTCGGCTTTGGACACTACCGCTATGGCATGCTCATACATCTTGCATCCGTACTGCCTGCAGGCATCCTCATGGTGTTTCAGTTCACGCCAGTCATTCGCCACAAGTTTATCACCTTCCACCGCATCAACGGTTATATCGTCCTACTACTCTGTCTAGTCAGCAACGCATCGGCATTTGTCATCATTCCACACAAGCAGGGTGGAAACAGGATCACCAGCCACGCGGTCGAAATGCTCATGTGTATTATTACGACAATTGGAATTTTCATGGCTTGGTGGAACATCCGCCGGAAGCAAATTGACCAGCATCGCGCTTGGATGATACGTACCATGTTCTACATGGGCGTCACCATCACGGCCCGCCTTATCAACCTGGCTGCTGGCAAAGTCATCTCGCGCTTCGGTAACTATTGGTCAGTCTGGATGTGCGACGAGATCAGTTTTCTGTACACCAACCTCGGCATGGGACTTCCCCAAGGCTGACTACCAGGAATGCTTCCTGCCGGGATGGATCTCTGGACCGCTGGAAACGTGTAGCCGTCCATGCAGTACAGAACCACGCTAAATTGGGAGCAACTGGGCTCGAACGCTGTTGCACCTTTTGGAACAATGGTAAGATCCTCAACTCCTTTATCTCATCTCAAGGGTACCGAATCTGACTTACGATAACCAGCTGTGGATTTGCTTGTTCCTCCATGTGGTAGGTGTGGAATTGTATCTCCGGATGACTCCTAAGGAAACGGAAAGACTCCGTCGTGTGAGCTATGAGAAGCAGCTGGAGGCTGGATTTCGTAACCCTGGCAGCGCTGGTACAGTCTTGGATCGATGGGGTGATGCAGATGCTTGGACTCCCGCGAAGTAGACAAGATCATTTGGAAGATACCACATATCCAAGTCGCATCAAGTACAAAATCCTGAGGTCTTGCGTAGGTACCCTCCACCATCATCAAAATTCATCACGTAGATATTGTGGTGTAGTACCACATAATTCTATGTTCGAGCTGAACTAGAGCAGCGATATAGGAGAACTTGGTTCACAGAAGCGAGTAAGCTGATCTGGAACCTCCACACATCATAGGTAGAACATCACAGTTTGGGTGGTTTAATTCGCTACAATACAATTTGGTCACTACTTTCTCGAACTTGATTGTATTCAATAGCTTATTTAGTAATTGAGATTAGGGCATATCATGCCGCTATGTACTGTTAACGAAACCATCAATGCAATCCTTCACAGTCTGTATTAAGAAATCGCTGATGACACATAATTGCCTCATGTTTCCTAGAGAACTGATGCATGAACAACGGTTCTTTTTCCCTCTCTTCGCGAAAAATTGAATTTTCGGTTCTCCAAATATGAGTCTGAAGCACGCTGCAATTGATTGTGTCTGATATTAGGTACTCTCTTTCATGACATAAGCATGCCAGTCTTTAAATTGAATTTCCTATTATAGATGATCCGTCTCTCCAATTAGCGGGATATTCTACCAATAAACTTATTCCCTTGCACACTGTTCTAGCTCATGGTCCTAAATAGAACCATGAGTAGTTCGGTATAGAGTTATAATTGCACATCTCTTAAAGTCTGCGGTAACTTAACTGATCTGAATCTCTTGATTTTCTATACTTTCTTCGCCTGCTTGCATATTTTAGGCGGTTCGCTGCACTGCGAGCAATTTATGCAGAGAAAGTAAAGCATGCCCCGTGACTTTAGGATAGAGACGAATCGCGAAGGACATAACCCGAAAGATGGAAAGTGCCAAAAGATATGTACAAGCCGAACGATAATAACGCGATTTCAATTTAATTCATGTTCGTAGACTTATATGCAGACCGCTTCGGTGTTGCCCTGCATTACGTCATCCTTATCGATATCTCGTGCCTACATTTGTGTTCGGCAATTGCTCTCACTTCTGCTCTTACCTCCACTGTTACGATTCACCATGGCGGTGCCGAGAAACTCACTCCGCGGCTTTCTGGCACACGCTAAAAGCTCGCTCCGGGCTGCGATTGAGTCCAGCCAAAAAGTCACGATCGTTATTGGCAATGAATCTGCTGGTGGGCGCACGTCGCGACTTCCATATCAATCGTACTAACCTCATTTAGACCTTGATTCAATGTCATGTTCGATCCTCTATGCTTACATACGATCCATGTCGCCGCCAAAGGGTGCTTTCACCCCGCTCTATGTGCCAGTCACAAACATCCCTGCATCAGACATCCCACTGCGTCCGGAATACCTGGCTGTCTTCAAGCATGCGAATATTGAGCCTTCGCACCTGATCACACTGGATGACTTGCCGCCGCTATCCGACATTCAGACTAGACTTGCTCCAGAAAATACGAGGTGGATTCTCGTGGACCACAATGCTCTCCAGGGTCAATTGGGCAAGATCTACTCGCAAAGAGTCGCAGGTACTATTGACCATCACGACGACGAAGGCAAGGTACCCAAGGACACTGGTGAAGAGCCTCGCATTATCGAGAAAAGTGGTAGCTGCACTAGTCTCATCACAAACTACTGTCGACCTACTTGGGATATGCTCTCTGCTTCAGCCCTATCTTCAGGAGCCGCACATGCACAAGGTGACAGTGCGTCTGACGATGCTGCCGTCGTGAAGCGTTGGGACGCCTCAGTCGCTCAGTTGGGACTGGCCAGCATCTTGATCGATACAGCCAATCTTGGAGACGAGAACAAGACCACCGAACATGACCGGAAAGCTGTGGAGTATCTGGAAGCCAAGATCGCGCTTTGTCCACAGCTGTCTGCAAGCTTCGATCGCACAGAATTCTACGAGGAAACCGATGCAGCGAAAAAGGATATCGGCGCGCTAAAGCTGCAAGACATCCTTCGGAAAGATTATAAGCAGTGGGACCAAAATGGCTTGAAACTCGGCATCAGCTCAGTGGTCAAGCACATTGAGTTTCTGCTGCATAAGGCTGGTGACGAGGCAAGCGCCGAGTCAGCCAGCGATGCTTTTCTGGGCACTCTGGAACAGTTTTCGAAAGACCGCGAGCTGGATCTGTACACGCTGATGACCACGTCCACGTCAGCAGAAGGGCAATTCCAGCGAGAGATACTACTTTGGGCCTTCACCGACCGCGGAGTATCAGCTGCGAAGAAGTTCGCTACAAATGCCGCTGAAGAGCTTGGGCTCGAAGCTTGGCACGGTTCTGGCAGTGTGGCCGACACAACCCGTGACAACAAACAGTGGAGGAAGGTTTGGTGGCAACGTCGAGTACAGCACAGCCGGAAACGTGTCGCCCCTTTAATCCGAGAGGCCATGACCTGACTAGCTCTGCACGACAGCAAGATGTAACCGCGAGTCGCGAGTTCGTCTTGGACCTAACGTAGAACATTGCGGTCGACATTTGTGGAGATAATTTGACGTTGCAGCCAGGAAGCGCTGGATCAACACACGTTTGCATGTTTCGCAACATATCGGGCACAACAGTTGGGCAACGTGAAGATCAGGGATGATCTTGGAACATGTCTAGAATTTCGACACGCAAGCGACTGGCGGTGTCGTCGAGCGTGGAAGCGGGGTGGTACACGCGAACAACACATGGTAGGGTCGATCGATCCGTGCGTCGAATAACATCAGATTCGCGACTTTTTTTTTTTGGATGACGCCTATTTTCAACGTGCAATGAGACGAGCGGTGGCTCGACAGACTCTCACATTTGGCAACAGCAGTTAGGCGGCTACGTTTCGTATCCATTGGCAGTGGAGCGTCAACTATGGCGCTGCAAACATGCAAAAGGAAGCACGTTGGCTGGCATACGTGCAGCAATAGTGTCAACCTTGGAAGCGAGCAATGCTTCACCTAGCACAGTCGCCTTGCTGTTGTGTGCGGCTCATTGGACGTGGCCGGGATATCCCTTTCGGAGAACAGGTTCGCCCAGATGAGCATGCAGGCCGAGATGAAGTAGGAAGACGGCAACCTCTGCGCGTGCAGGCCAGCTTTTGACAGCTGGCGCATATGCATGCGTTGGCAGCGCATCTTCCTACGCTGTTCTGGGGCGGTCGGATTTGCAGTGCCGGTGCGGTCAAGACAGTGTCGCATATTCTCGGTCTAGGCGACTGGCTGGCAGTGTTTGTCGTCGTCAACGCGCAGCGCAGCGACAAAGCAGTGTTTGACACTCTATATGTAGGCATTCTTGTTGAGCGTGACGATGGAGGGGCACGACATGATGGTGGGGTGGGTGCCCTCAGAAACGGCCTGGCCTGACAGGCATGGCGCGCGACCGGGCGATGCTCTCCCGCCATGTCTCGTCAAGAGTCAGTCTAGGGCCGATCATAGGATGCGCTGTCGACGAATGTCTGTACAAGGCGGGGATGGGCTGGCTAGCCACCGGTGGGCGACAAAGGTCCCACCGCATCGTCGTAGCTGAGGGCTTTGGGCGTCGTGCAGCAGGCGCGGGCTGGATGCGCGCTGATTCGTCGGCAGTGCTACAGGTGATGAGCTGTCCTGCAGGACCGCCTACTCGAGCAGCGTGCACTGGCGGTCTGATGTCGCCACCAATCTGGGGCATCGCGCTCGCTTGGGGGACCAGCACGAGAAGGCCTGTCGCCTGTCGCCTGTCCATGTCCATGTCGCTGTCGCTGTCGCTGTCGATTGCTGTCTTTCTCGTCGCCCAGCTGCATCTGCGTATATGCTCGCGCGCCGTTGAGCTGCAGCCGTGACTTGCCCGACCGACAGGGACTCGAAGACACGCCAATCACGCTTCCCGCCATTCCGCTATCGATAACAAACCGTGTGAGCAGAGCGTGTGCCAACGCATCCGAGTTCGCGCCCAAAACACCGTCTCCCAATACGCGCGCTCCATCTGGCTTTCTGCGATGCAATAGAGCTTCGCCCTGCCAATCTGAGCACTCCAGACTGCCGCAGGGCTTCATCGGGACTCCCTCATGGCGACAGCATCATGATTAGGAGAAACCAACACTCGGCCTCGCCTCTGGCGCAGGCCATCTCCCCTCCACGTAGGTCCCGCCGTGTTTCTATTGCCGTGCTGCTCTGTGCTGCACTTTTGCAATGCTCGCCCAATAGCTTCGGGCCGGGACGATGATGTGTTGGCACTACTGACCTACTCGCAGCCGCCTCTCCCACCGTTACCCAAGTATCGTCTAGAAGCCATACGCCCTCGCACAATACAACTGTTGTCGAGGATCCTCCCGTCGAGGCTCCGCCCGTGTCTTCCTCTCCGCCCAGGTCGCCTTCACCTCGCTCATTCACCACCCAGCAGCCAACTACCATGGGAAGTCGACCTGGCGGACTGCACGACGTCAGCAACAATGAGCGTCTCTCGTCGAGCACTCAGCGGCCCCAGTTGGCCCCGTCCATGTCTGCTCCCGCCGGCCGCTTGCCGCGATTGCTTCCCGCCGATCTTTCATCGTACACCGATTCATACCTGCCTACCGCGGCCATTCCCACGTCCGCGACTTCCCTCGCTGAACTCGCCCATTTGATTCGCCTCCAAGGCTACCAGGAGCAGCGCAAGGCCCACTCGCGCGTGCGTCTGCATCGATGGCTGGTCTCCAGTGCCCTCTCCGCACGTCTGGTACATTGCGGAGAGCTGGCCTACCGCACCCTGGTCGACAACTTCAGGTCCGATGACAAGAAAGGCTTTGCCTCTCTTTATAACGCCCTTAACGATGTTCGAAACTCATGCGACGCAACACGGCAGTATGCATTGCTCGAGCCTGATTTGGAGTTTGCCAAATCCAAAAACATGCGCGGCGACAAATCTCTCTCTTCGTCTACTTTTCTCAACGAAGTCCCGTCCAAGATTTTGGACGATCTCCTAGACTTTATTTCCGAAATTCGTACCAACCCAGATTTCCTTGCTGCTCGCGTTTCCAGCCTTTCTCAGCAAGAACTCGCGTCTTTGTCGTCATTCCGCCAGGCGTTGGACCCCATTGATTCGGTCATGGCCATGCAGGCCCGTGGTAAGAACGTAGGCTCCCAGAAGCCCAGCCAGCAAGGCAATCCGGTGGAGCGTCTCCTCTCCTTTCAACGACATGATCCACTTGCAGCACTCATTTACTCTATTTTCGCCAACTCTTCGGGACCGGATTCCGCTGAGGACCTTCGCCGGACGGATGTTTGGGCTACTACTTGCGCCAGGCTTATCAAGGACAACAAGCCAGGATCCGACAAGTTCGTCAAGACCGTCCTAGACGTATGGGCTGGAATGCGCGAATGGCCCGGCAAATCCAATCTAGAGCTTTACCTGATGCAAGCCCTCCAAGATGGACAATTTCTCCTGGAGAAAGCCGAGGAACAATCGGCGCGAGCAGGAGTTCAACCAGTAGCGCGCAGCACCAAGGACACCATTGCCGCCGATGAGTATTTTGATAGAGTTGTGAAGCGCCTCTTTGAGGTCGTAGACGACGAGCCCAGCGCTGGAGGTATCCCTGAAGGAGTCCTCGAGATTGGAAACGCTATTCTCCGCAAACTGGACGAAGAAAAGAACGTACGCAAAGCATCGCAGAACTTCTTTGTGTCGCGATGGCTTTTCTCTACTTTTCTGCTGAACGCTATCATTCACCCTGAGGCAGGTTGCCCGCTCCCGGTTCAAGGATGAAAGCACTAACTTTTACAGACCCATGGAATTATGGTAGGCCACCACATCAGCGAACACGCGCGCCAGAAGATCCTCAAGGAGATTGCCATCCGGGCACAGAAATATGTATTGGACATGACCTACAATTGGTACGAGCTTTCCTTTGGTTTCTTCCTCTTCCAAACCGCTGACATGGGCGATAGGCGGCAAGCAGTGCCTGTTCTTCCAGAAATCCGCACTCACATCGAGAACATTCTCGCCAGGTTCAAGCACACCAAGACGCCCGCCAAGCCAATTCTTCTACCCGCGAAGGCCATCACTTCTCCGCGAGAGACTGTCGAGGTGCAGCCATTCATCGTTTTGTCTCCCTCCGATATCATTACCATGGTCAATACGCTGTTCCCAGAACGTAGGCCATCGTCGAGCCACATTGACCAACAAGCTCAACGTCGTACTGGATTGGCCTCGTCCGCTTCTTCCATGTCCGGCGTTTCTATGCCTTTCCGCAACGCCGCTGCGTCTATGACGGATGCGAGCTCCGTTCTTAGTGCAAGCGCATCCTCCATGACTAGTGATCAGACCTCCCGGGAGCCACTTTTGGACAGCACTAGCACTCTGCCTTTGGAGGAACGCCCAGCTGAACTGAAGGTTGCACCAACCGAACTGTACGGAAGGCGTTTGAGAACCGCATGCTCCGAAATGACACGAATCCTTGGCGTTGAGGCGACATCCGGCTCCTGCCATCCTTGTGCTGAGCGCTGGGCCGTCCTCTACATCTCAGCAGATGGAAAGCAGCTGAAATCTCGCATGCGCAAAGACTCTGACGACGAAGAAGAGCATGACGAGGACTCACCTGACAGTGATAGCAGCGACGACGAGGGAACTGGAGATAGGATCGATCTCGAGAACGACTACCACCAGTTGAAGGAAGCTATTGTAAAGCTTGTCGAAGAGTACGAAATACCGAAAGAATTAGCGCCGGACAGCGAGTCGAAGAACTTCAGTAACCGCATGACAACCCGAAAAGGTGGTCGAGGACGAGGAATCGTCCGAAGTGTCACCGAGAACCTAGGATCGCGCAATCCATATAACCAGGGCCAAAGTCAGAGTCAGCTCACGAATCTGATAGCCAGTCAGAGGAATGTGCCAGCCCGGCATCGCTCACCACAATTTCCAAGAAGCAACAGCAATCCCCAGCTCGGGGAGAAGCAAGAGAACAGCTCGGTCTTGGTCACCATGCTCGAGACTGCCATGTACCAGTGTCAAGCGCGATCGGATTTTGTCAACGCACATCTTTACTACAAGACCCTCCAGAGCCTTCGAAGACTTACATCACCAACATTGGTGAAGAACGGATATGCCGCACTTCTCAACTACTTTTCTCGTGGTCCACGAGACTCACTCGGAAAGGCAGCGAACGCGATTGAAGAGTTCGAAGCCTGGTTCGTATGGCTCAAGCAGTCTCAAGAGCGATCGGATGCCATGATCGAAGAGATGATGCTTAGCTTCAAGAATCTACGTGACAAGATGTGGTACATCAGTGATGTCCGCGGTTCAGCTGTGTACGAAGAAGCTCGCAATGTGGCCCTTGCTCTCAAGATTATGGGGCAACCGACAAGGACGCTCGACGGCAAACCAATCCAGGGCCAACGGTCTCGTCAATATTCCAAGTCTTCGAATAACAACTTCTTGATGAAGGGCGAAGCAGTTCTCGTAGACGTCATGTCGGCATCGCAGGACTTTGGCGGACCCAACAAGCTATCTGATGAGCAGTCAGAGATTACGCTCAAGTGGCTGACACAGTATGGTGTCGAGAACTTCTGCAAGGGCGAGGAGAGGATACACCGCTTCTGCCTTGAGGTGGACAAGTGCGTCAACAAAATCGTTGGAGAGAACCTGATCGAGACCCCTGTGCTCTGGGCTAGCGACCTCTACAAGCGGGATCAGCAGATACTCGAAAGTGGACGCCAGAAGGGAGACCTCTTCCTCACAGGCGTCGGAACTTTATCCATTGCAGGAGATGAGGAGTACGAAACACATGGCCGCCCAGGCTCCAGAAACCTCGATTTCGCGCAGCGTCCCAGCCACAGCAGTCTCAGGTCTGCAGCCAACCGTAATGGCTCCCAAGCTAGCTTCGACCAAAGCCCGTGGGCACGAGGCCCCATGGACGCCCATGATTATTTTGGCGGTTCGTCGCCCGTGTTATCTATTGACTCTGTTTCAACGTTCTGGTCGCCATTCCAGACCCAAGCACAGTCACCGACAAGTGCCACCAGCATTCGTCCCCGTACCGCTTCATCTTCCAAGGGCACAGTCATGCTAAAGCAGTCCGCAAGCGTCAATGAAGACAAGCGCAGATTCATGCTCGAGCTGAAGCAGACGCTCACTGGTCTGCTACTTAGCGATCTAGGAGCAGCCGTTTTTGCCAGCGGAAGCGAGACTGATTCTTGGTTTGGCGGCGACATCATAGAAGACTGCATTCGTAGGCGAGACGAAGAAGAGCGCAAACGCAAGAAGCAGCTCGCTAAGAAGAAAAGCACGAAGAACTTGCGAAAACAAGTTGTGCCACAGGTCGTGCCGGACCAACGCAATGTTCCTCTAGAGGCTCTTGGCCGCACAGAGCGCAGTCAGGCCGCGCCACCAGTTGCGACCTACCAGCACGCGGCAGGCTCAGATGCCCATCACTCCGCTGGTGAACATTCTTCCACATCAAGCGATGCCACATCGCGATCAACCGGAACTACCGCAGCGAAGAAAGCTGGGTTATTGGAGTTCCCCTACAATGTCGCTTTTCGTCGACTTCTCAGCAAGTTTCAGACGCATCCCAACCCTTACTCGAAGTTGCACGCACTGTACGAGTTGGAGCTGCTGATTGTCGCATCGCTGTCATCTCGGACTAGCAAGTCGTACAACAATCGCCGTGATGCACTACCAACAGTTCCTCAATCACCGACCCTGGGCCCCATGCCGGAGCTGAGCTCACGCGAGCCTGCCACCCATACAAATCGGGCCCAGAATCTGGAGCAAGCGATTGCCAACTGCGAGGAACGTCGTTCCCAAAGCATGACACAAGACAGAGCCAGCAACGCCTCGCCGTTACCGCGCGTGGGCGCGCGTTCACCTATCGGTCCGCCCAGCACCGACATGATTGTTGAGGTCATTCAAGGTCTTTTGCGAGACGCCGACATCCGTCCAAAAACGCTCTTCCGCGATCTCCAGTACATCGCCTCATTCGTTCCCGCACAGATGCTCGACAAGACTGCTCGCGGCAAGGCATTCTGGGACGTCGGTCTTGCTGCACTGGGTCTCAAGATGGACGTATGTCGCATCATGCTGGAGCTTGTCGACGAAGTCATCACACAAAACAGCAAGCGCGACGATATCGTCAAAGCCGGTGCCGCTGAGAAAGCTTCCGCCACCATTCCCCCACCAGCCGACGAGCCACTCTCGCGCTACACAATGGAAGACGCAGCCCGCATGCTCGTCATCACCGCCAAAGAAGGCGATGCCGTCGCCGAGCGCGAACTCGCCATCTTCTACCTCACCACGCCCGATCTCCTACACCGCACTGTCCTGCCCCTCACCAAGCCCAGCGAGGTCTTCAAGACGGAACTCCTCAACCGCGAGAGGAAGGCGAGCAACGATGTCGCGCGATCCGATCCGATGACTATGTGTGTCGCACAGCACTGGATGGAGCAATCCATGCGCGGCGGTGACAACCTCGCCGCCAAATACCTGCGCCAGCGCAGCGAGTTGGAGAATATCCCCGCGCGGTCCTAACGGCGTTGAAATTCTTCTTGAGCGATACCCCAAACCTCCCGTTATTTCTGTTTCTCTGCGCGCGCATGTTCGTTACGAAATCTGCATGCATGCATAGCGTGGAGTTTTCTCTTATTTCCCATCGTTGTTTTCATCATTTTTGCATGATTCCCCCTATTGCCTGGCTCTTATTTTTTCCCGGGCACGCGCTCCCCGTTGTAGATGTTGTCCCTGGACATGGTGGATGAATGGACGGATGGGTGTGTATATGGAAATGGGCACATATAACGAATCACGGCCACGGGCTCTCTGGGATCGGTCGGTATCTGATCAATTTTTCCGTCATCTCGCAATACCAATATAGCGTAGACTTTTTTCTTTTGGGCATAATAGGGGAAATTTGAAAGTTGCATTATTTGAACATACTGTCGTTTTGCGGAATCGTGATGTGTGATGATGGGGTTTGGAGCAGTGATGTGAAGGGGAGTGGGTAAGCTTTACAATCGCGACACGCACGCCGGCATAGAAATCATGTGGTTGTACCCCGATTGTCCGCTTCTTTCTTACTCTCATCATGATCGACATCACTACGTCCGCGCACACATCCTGCAAACATTTCACAACACAACCCTACGCCCTCACGCAGCTACTCACTGACCTCAACGCCACCTACTCAACCACCTCGACCTCCGCTCCAGCGCTGACGCAGACATCCTCCTCTCGTGCATTACGCAAGTGTCAGGAATGCAGCGGCTCTTGCGAAGGTCGGGACGTGGTTTGCCGAGTGAGAGTATGTTGGTGGAGGATGGTTTTTGGTGAGCAGAGGTATAGGCAAGAAGCCCGCAGATAGCTCCTAGCGAGATGTATAGGTATCTATAGCGCACATCACTATCTCTACAATGAATATCTATAGCAGCAATTTAGTAGAACTTAAGAAGCTTTTAGGTCTTAGTTTGATTAAGTCTTTCTGCAAGAAGCGTGTTTCAACTATAACTAGAAGCTCTGCGTTTGCAGCTGCTGTTGCCTTGTTTAGTCCTTTCACCCCAACCATCTAGCCGTTTCTAGTAACTGAGCCTATCTAACGACGCTCGTGATCCGGCCACCGCGATTATATCTCTTCGTTACTAACTGCCATTACAGTATCGTCACAGCAACCACGCATCCGTCACGCAACACTCGTCACTCTATCCATACCAAGCCTTACCAGTCCATTCGCTTCTTCACCCTCACTCTATGTAAAACAGTTTTCTAACGCATACAATTAAGGCTCTCTACATGAACATGTACTACCTCAACCAAGCCGTGGATTCTCTCCTGAACGCCCGCGTACCACCGCCCAAGCTCGCCCCGCCAACCCGCAACCGCGTAGACGCAGACCCGATCCTAGTTGTCTACCACGAGACCGGCAAAGGCCCCAAGCCCACTCCACGCAACACCAGCTTCCTCCCTCTGCGCACCCGCCTCGTCGCAAACCCCTTCTCCGCCATCGCCAAAGCCCAAAGCGAAGCGTACTACGAAGAGATCGACAGCATCCCCGCTGCATCACTCGACCTGAAGAGTGAGTTCTCTGCGGGCCACTGGTATGTCGTTCACCCCGTCACATATTGGTAAGTCAGGGATTTGAGTAACAAGGTGCTGCAAGACCTCGCAGAGTGGATCGAAGTCAAAAGCCCGAATGAGATCTTCACGCGCAAGGCTAAGCAGGTGCTTGCTTTTAGGAACGCGAGGGATGAGAGTTTAGAGGAGGTCAAGAAGGAGTTGCAGAGGAGGGAGAGGAGAGGCGAGGTCGGTGTTGAAGAGGGATACCTGGGAGATTACGATATGGTCGACACTGACGAAGACGAGGATTCGGGACAAAGTGGCGGTATCAAGAATGAAGTTCGAAAGGAAGGGAAGGTGCATGATAAGATGTCTCGACACACGGAAGCTGCGCTAGACGAGGCTGCTGAGGCTGGGAGGAAAGCGGCTGAGGAGGCAAAGATGATGGAAGGGTGGCAGGTGGAACACTGAGCATTTATTCGCAAAGGAGCGTCTAGGTGCCGCGGCTGCGCTGTGCTTCACCTCTTTTGAACGAATACTTCGACGAACTACATGTATAATTAAGGAAATCGGCTAGCGTTATCTAAAGTAAGGAAAGACGAGAAGGAAGTAAGAAAACTAAATCCACCTGCAGTATCACAATCCAATATTGTACGTGTCCTTCCCGAATCTGACCTTTATGCTTCTGGTAGTGCAACCTTGGTCTTCGTGCAAATAATCTTAGCCAAGTTCTCAATACTCCCACTGGCCAACAACTCCAAGACCTGCAAACTCGCCTCGAACATCCTCGTGATGAAGTTGCGCACTTCGATAGCAGTCAGTGAATCCAACGGATAATGGCTGAGAGCTCGACCAATGTCGAGTTCCTCGGGCTCCATCGAAATGACATCGGCAATCTTCTCAACGAGCGCATTGCAAACCACCTGTTCAGCCTCAGCCCGCGAAGCCACTGCTTTGAACGCAGTGCTCCACGAGATCTTCGCTGCTGTCCCAGACGCATTCGATGCTGCTTCTGCGGCGCGCAGGAGGTGGACAAATTTGGCGTCGTTGGACCAGAAAGGTCGCATAGTGGGCGTGATGCGCATGCCGGTTATTGGATGGCCGTTACAGCTCGACAGCTTGCCTTCGATGGCGGCTTGCAGCAGGGCCAACACTTCGGCTTCACAGATCGTGTCGCTACCAAGATTGCGCGCAACCTCGGCTGCTTTCTCTGCATCCTCGGCCAGGTAGCCGGCGTCTGAGACTGCAGTCAGATCGAGTGACGCGGCTCGAATACCTTTGCCGATGAGGTGTTGTGCGAAGGCGTTGAGGAATGTGTTGGCTGCGGCGTAGGCGGCTTGTCCACGGTTTCCCACAGCTCCAGCGGCAGAAGATATGAGAATAAAGAAGTCGAGAGATGCTTGAGCCTTAGACAATGCCTCGTGGAAGTTGCGCGCGCCTTGTACCTTGGAAGCGATGACGCTTGTGTACTGATCATGTGTCATCTTCTCGAACAAAACGTCCTGCAATTTATGTTAGTCACCGGTCATGAAGAACGGATGTCTCTAGGTAGCCTTACGTGAAGTACCATGGCGCCATGTACAATACCTCGTACTGGCGGCAGACCCACCAGGCCACCAGAGATGAGGTGATCGACGGAAACCTTGTCCGCAACATCGCAGCTACGCACAACAATGTTGGCGCCTGCGCCGTTGAGGTCATCGACCTGTTCTTTTGCGTTCCCTCGAAGCTCTCCACTGCGCGAGAGCAAAACGATGTTCTTAGCACCTTTCGATACCATCCACTTCGCCATGCTTCTCCCGAGGCCGCCTGTGCCCCCGATGAGGATGTATGTCGCATCTTCGCGAAGTAAAGTGATTTTCTTGTCGATGCGTGGTGCCTTTTAGAGTCAGCATAGTCAAAGCAAAGAGTGAACCACGGCTTACCATTACTAACTCGTTGTCTTGTGGTGTGATTACCACCTTACCACGCGCGCCTGCAACTTGAACATCGTGGAGAGCCGCAACTGCGTCTGCAATTCCGTATGTACTGATCTCCTGGAGTGCTCGGATCGTGTTGTGCTTGAGCATCCGGCCCACATCAGCAAGGGTGCGCTGGAGCACCTTGGGTCGAAGTTTCCAGAGGGCCCGGATGTCGACAACGATTAGGATAGTATTGGCTCTTGTATCTCTACTAGCTCCGACTCTGTTTGCGTCAATGACAACATGTCGGCCAAAGTCTGCCAGCGTGGCCTGTGTTGCGGGTGTAAGGTGGCCATCCTCAAGGCTGTCGAACACGACATCAACACCATGTCCTGTAGTGGCATCTTTGATGGTGTCCGCAAAGTCTTCGCTGCCAGCATAGAGCACTCTGTCTTCAGGCACGCCGAAATCTCTCAGCAAAAGTGTCTTCTCGGCGGCACTTTGGACAGTGGTCCAAACATCTGCGCCGGCCATCTGGGCAACCGATAAAGCAGCTTGACCGTTTGCACTCGCTGCATCGTGTACCAGAATAGACTCATCCTCGCGCAGTCTAGCTTGGTTAATCAATGCATAGGATGCCGTGCAGTATGCCAGTGGTAATGTCGCCGCCGACTCGAACGTTGTATGATCCGGAAGTTTGAACAGAAATGGATGTTGTGCGCGAGTGATGGTCGACAAAGCACCTTCAGTCGTGAGCCCTGAAACGCGATCACCAGGGAAAAGATTTGGCACATCGGATCCAACAGCCGTGACAATGCCGCTGCACTCGACACCAATTGTGTGACTAGATGTAACATCTCTTGAGTTGAGGCCGACCGCTTTGACTTGAATCTCCACATCATCCTGGGCCAGTGGTGATAGTTCATGGTCGGTGAACTGGAGACTATCCATTACGTTGGGTGTCTCGAGAAGTCCACGGAGCGGCCGTTTGACATCAGAGAATGAAGCAAGCTCGGAAGCTGTTGGATGAGTTTGTTGCTCAACGTACTCATTGAGTGAATCGTCGTTGATAATTCGAGGGGTGAACACTTGACCATCACGCTCCAAAAACTCTGTTTCCTCCACCTTGGTCTCTGCACTCAGCGACTGAGTAAACACTCGCAAAATCGTTGAAATGTCGTGCTCGACGTCCACTTCTTTACGGGCTTCGATGTCAAGGGTAACGAACTTCATCAGGGTACCTTCTGATCGCAATGTACGACTGAGACCGGTAATCATGTTGCTCTCAGGGCTTCTTGAACCAACATACGCACCCCGTACGACCCATAATGCACCTCGAATAGTAGTCAACAGATATTGTAAGGCCTCGAAGTCTTGAGCACTGAGAGTAGACAATAATGGCTCCTCGAGCTCCGAAATGACGACGCAGAGTTTGTCCTGCGATATAGACGCAAGTGAAGAAAGTGATCCCAAAACCGGTGCAGCTCCTGTGAGGAGCATGAACTGATCCGAGAGCATAGCTGCCATCTCAAGCTGAGATTTCGAGTTGCCATGAACAATGACTACTCCTGTATCGAAGCGAGGCTTTTCTGTCATCCCAACTTCGGCCTCTGCTGCTTCTGGCATCGGCTCCCAGTCTAGTTTGTAACACAGCTCGCGTGCTGTGTTGGCCTCTAGCCCAACATCAGTCTCCATAATTGGGGAGATGAGCAAGTCTTCAATCGACACTATCAGCTCATTTGCGTTTGTAGTAGCTATTATAGACATCGTGTTGGACGTAGAGCTACCGATATCGGCTTTTGGCTCACAAAAGGCTTGCATGGCAGCAGAGGATTCATCGAGTGCCTTCAACGCTTTTGTAAAAACAGTGATTTTGCCGATGGAAGATGGTAGGTATACTGTGTCGAGTGCTCCTGAGGCCTCAAGAATAAGCCAGTACATTGTGATGAGCTGCTCAAAGGCAGTCGGATGAAGAATGTACTTTGACTCATGATGTTCGGGCATTTCGGAGACTGTATCGCTTACTGGCATCCGAGCACTTGATGCAGAAGACGAGGCCTGGCAGTCTTGGAGACCTTGAAGCGTTGTGCCATACGAAACACCAATATCGGCGAGCCTCTTATAAATCGCTTTCATATGTGCGGGTTCGGCTGCGGAATGCATAGTCCTGGTGATTCGGGAATGGAGTCTGCGTTGCTTCATGTCCACAAGGCGCTGTCCGTCAACTTCGTTGACTTGATCAAGATAAGCAGATACGATTCCGGTGCAATTCTCGGTCCAGCCTTTGTTTTTTGACCAAGAGCGGATGTGGAAATAGAAAGATGGTGTCCCACGAACCTGAAGACGCGGTTGCAGTGTTGTCGTCATCTCAAGATCCTCTTCCGTTAGCAGAGCAGGGACTTTGACGCTCAAATCTTGGACTTGAAATGAATCGTATTCCAGATTCAGCGCTTGAGCCTGTTGGCCCATAGCCTCCAATGCCATAACCAGAAAGCCTGAGATTGGGAAGATTGTGACACCCTGCATTTGGTGATGACGCAACCAGGGAACATCGTCAAGGCGTAAAACGTTGCGCCACGTAGGTTCGATATCGTCAGAGTAAGGTGCCAACACTCCAAGCAAATCGTTCCTTGGAGTATCTTGGAATTTGTGGATCGTCGTCAGTCGTGACTCGTGATGATAAGTGGTCGAGTGGTTCCACGCGTATCGCGGCACATCCGTGAGCACCTGGGGTTGCCTTCCAAGCGGCTTTGGAAAATTTATGGCGCCCATGTCTAGCAGCGTCCCTTTCACGAACAACGTGCCCGCCAAATCCAGTGCTGTGTGAACAGCGTTCTTCTTCCTTGACAGAGCCGATGCGTATGAGACCTTTGTTGCAGCGCCACCAACGTGTTTGAGAATCTGTTTGAGAGGGCCTTGTAATGCTGCATGGGGCCCAAGTTCAACGAGGAAGTTGACTCCGACTTTGGCGTCACCTACTGGAGTGCACATGCTTTGCACGGCTTCGTCAAATCTGACGGCACACGTCAAGTTTTGTACCCAATAGGTGGCATCCAAGTCTGAGTAGCTTGCAGTACGACCGAGAAGCGAGGAGTGAAAGCTGACTGCGGAGTACCGGGGTGGCTGTAGTTCTCGCAAATTCTCTGCATAGTCCTTTGCGACAAGGTTCATGTGATGACTATGATAGGCTGTATCTACGGCCAATCTTCTTGCAAACGTACCAGGATATGCTTCTTCGATGAGTCTTTGTACTTCGCTGACGGCTTCAGCGTCTCCGGAAATAGTGACACTGGACGGACTGTTGATGCAAGCGATTCGCGCTTCTCCGAGGCTTGACGGAACCCGCTCGAGCAACGGTGCAATATCGGTCGCACTAGCACCTACAGCCAACATACAACCGTCGAGTCCCGGATAACGCTCTTTTAGTATGGGTATCAGTCTGCCTCTGTGGTATGCAATCGTCATCGCGTCCTCAAAGTTGATGATGTCAGCACTATAGGCTGCAGCGATCTCACCACTGGAGTGACCGACAACAGCACTTGGACTAATCTTCCAAGAGCGCAGCAGCTCGACGAGTGCCAGCTGTATGGCGGTACAAGCAGGTTGGCTGACATGGGCTACATTGACTCTCGTGGATTGCTCGTCCTTTGCCAACTCCTCGATCAATGAGAAAGGCGCACCGATTGAGGAGAGGTGTGAGCTAGCCCTGTCGAGGCTAGATGCATATATCGGGTATTGATGGTACAACTCACGCCCCATTGCCCACCATTGCGCTCCTTGACTAGAAGATTATGCTGCGGTTAGTGCGTGTCGCAATAGATCTCAATCATCCAGGTGACTTACCCAGTGAAAACCCAGCCTAGGCGCAGTGCCTCAATGTCTTGCTTGATGGGCGATATTCTTCCGCTTGATAGAGATTCAACAAGCTCAACTGCCGATGAAGCTGAGATCGCCATTCTCCAAGAATGAAGTGACTTTCGTTGTCCAAGTGTGTAAGCAAGATTACTTAGCAGGTCATTCTGAAAGATCTCTGGTCGCTGTTCAAGGTAAATGCCCAGGTTCTTCATAGCTTCGTCGGCAGCAGCCTTGTCATTGGCGGACACAACAAACAAGCGCTTTTGAGTCTGCGTGTCGATATCTTCTTTCATGGTCTTCCGTTCGAGTGGACCCCGAGTCATGACCACATGTGCCTATCAACAGATGTTAGCCACCACATCATCTTCGCCTTGCCTGGGGTCCTCACATTTGTTCCTCCGAAGCCGAAGCCATTGACGCTAGCCCACTTCTTGCCAAAAGGCCATGGTTGCTGTCTGACAGGCACTTTCAAGCCCCACTCATCGAAGGGAATCTTCTCATTAGGCTGCTTGAAGTCATAGTTCGGCAGAATGAATCCGCGTTCTAGCATCAGAGCGGTTTTTATGATACCGGCGATACCTGTAGCCTTAGTACTTCTGATTATCGAAACGCGATCTAGAACCTACCAGCGGCTGCTTCCAAGTGTCCAATGTTCGATTTTACAGATCCTATGTAGAGAGGCTTCCTCTTGTTTCTGCCTTGTCCGAAGACACTATGCAGTGCAGCAACTTCCAACGGGTCGCCAACGCGTGTACCAGTTCCTAAAATGTGTATGAGTATGAGCTTGTAAGCACAATTTCAGGTAGTAGGCTTTACCGTGTGCTTCAACATAACCTGTATCAGCGGGATCCATGCCGCCTTGAGTATATACAGAGCGAATGAGCTCCTCTGGGCCATGATTTAGTAAGTGGATCTAGCTGGTCATGATAGTACTTACCTTGGGCATGCTGATTAGGCATAGTAATGCCAGGCTGAGGAGGTATCAGTAAATACACACGGTTCCTATGGTTCGGGTGACGTGTGACTCACTGTCTTTCCATCTTGATTGATACCACTGCCAGCAATCACAGCACGAATCGGATCGTTATCCTTGAGTGCTTGATCGAGAGGCTTCAGTAAAATCATCCCACACCCCTCTCCTCGACCATAGCCCGTGCCTCGCTGGTCAAAAGCAAAAGAACGGCCGGCGTCTCCAAAAAGTCTTGACATTGACATTGAGATCCAGAACTCGGGCAGCATGTTCAAATGAACACCGGCTACCAGCGCCATGCTTGACTCCCCGGTACGAAGACTTTGACAAGCTGTGTGCAGAGCAACTAGACTTGACGAGCATGCAGTATCTAGTGTAAAGCTTGGCCCACGGAAGTCAAAGAAATGTGATATACGATTAGATTGCATCGCCATGGCGCAGCCTGTCCGTAGTTAGAATTATTTCATAGCCGTGTCAAAGATCATTCTGTCTAGGCGCAAAAGTGCATACCTGTGGCTTGATGCATGGGTATGGTCTCTGGATCTCGAAAAAGGTCTGCTTCGTATTCAGAGAAAGAACCTCCAATGAAGACTCCGACGTCTTTGCCAACTGCGTTGTGCCTCGGTACTCCAGCGCTCTCAAGTGCCTCAAAGGTGCATTCCAAGAGCAACCGTTGTTGGGGGTCAAGGCTTACAGCCTCTTGTTGTGTAAAGCCGAAAAATGGGGCGTCGAATGCTTTGAGGTCTTGGGTGAGGACTGCCATAACGACATTGATCAGTGTCTGCTATACACACCATCAACGAAGGGCTATACGTACAGTTTCCACCGCGTGCGTTTGTTGTACCGCCCTTACCAGGGTTTGGGTGATGGAAACGAGTAGCTGAGAAGCGTGAGGCGGGAATCGGCGAAAATCCAGTTCTGTTACGTGCCAAAAGCTCCCAGAACTCATCAGGTGATGCAACGCTGCCGGGCAGTCTGCAAGACATTCCAATGATAGCTATAGGTTGGTGCTTCAATTCGATGTGTGCCTTAGCAAAACCCTCTTTGTAACCATGAACAAATGCGTCCTCGTACGAAGTCGTCGATTTGGGGGAGCTGGCGCCATCTGTGGACTGATTTGCTGCGCCATCGGTTGACTCGGAAGCAATTGTGTGGACATTGTCCCTGTTGTTATTCTGAGACGGATGGATACTGACAAAATTGTCGGAGTTTGTCGATGGTGTTGACATGCCACTATTACTAGAGACAATTTGGAGTGAGGTAGCCCAGCTGCCCTCCGGAAGTTCCCCACGCTCCATGTTTGGAGTAAGAACGTATGGTGCCATATCGGCAGTGTGAGTCGCTGAACTGACGGATCAGTCACCAGAGCAAAATCAAAAGCCAGAAGCTTGACACTGCAAGAGCCACAAAGAACCATGCACCGGTAGACCTAGGTTTCAAACACACATGGTATATGATCCATTGTCTGATGAAGCTTAGCGATAGCGATACAAGTATGCGTTCAATGAACATGACCATCACCCGGAGAGAAGCATCGAGGGGTCGACATTAGCCAGAAGTATTAGATGACCTGTATCAGATACATAAGCGTTGGATTGTTGGAAGTTGTGAGCTAGACGTGCGTAATACCGGTCAAATCCTGTATGCTCATCAGGGACGCCATGTAAATTATCAATGACGTGACATCGAGAGGCGATATTATCGATAGCGTGTGTTTGAGGGTAGAATGATGTGACGGTCATATTGGTTGCATTCATGCGACGCCCATTATCACATCTTCCGTGGCTTCCAAACTGGTTTGGTGAGATAGCGGGCCGGAATCCGATCTCAGAAACGATCACGATTTCATTTGCAAATCTCGGTAGCATCCTGTATACTTCGGATCGAGGGAAGTTGGCGAAGAACTTCGCTGGCAACGTCGTTCTAGATTCACAGTGGCCCGCCCCGAAGAAAAGAAAACATTCCGAGATGTGAAAATCTCGCCGCCAATGGAAGATGCAGACGACCGAGTACAGCTAACTGTCAGTGTCTCACGAACTCCAACTACGAAACGGTACAACTCTAGAGAAGTCCGTGGTATTGCCCTTATTGTCGAACACATAGCTCTTTACTGGCATTGGGCAATTGTGATACCAGTAACGTCCAGTAGAAGTCTTTGCTCGGCGATCTCTGCAGAGTGAGCTGCCACCCTGATCATTCGACTCCACCCCCATTCTGTGATACGCCTGGCATGACGACCAAAATTCTTCTTCATATTGGACCCATGAAGAATTCAAGTTGAACTCGCAATTGCCCTCACATTCGCGGCATGTGGCATCGGGTCACAATCGTGGCAATCATCGTGCTTCAGGGGTTGAAGTCAGGAACCCGGCTAAGGCTACCGAAATATCTCCACATTCCGAGGGGGAACATGACGGGAGGGATGGTTCGCACAGATGATACGCTCGCGCGACTGGATGCAGAGCTGATGTCGAGATGAGTGAAGATTGAGGTTGGGATGGCTTCGGAACAACCTTGGAAGGCTTGGCTAAATAAAGCTTAGTGCAGATCACACGCTAGACGGTAGGCGTGTTCGGTAGTGGTCCAATTCTCCGCTACCCCGGTCCCTGATGTTTACCCGTTCCTTGTTTATTGCCACGCGTGCATAATCCATCTATTCTCTATCCACTCGCATACAGTTTGGAAGTCCTACTCGTCGGTCTACTCCATACTTGCTTGCCCACGACCTTGTCCTTTGATCCAATCCCTGTGGCTCGAATGTTTTTCGCTATCTATCCTGTCACAGAATAAAGTCAGTGCAGGAATGTCCGTGTATTTTACGCTTAGGCACAAGCTTTCTGTTGTATCGGAATGAATACGTTGGAAGCAACATTATGGCACCCAGCTAGGATGTCTCATCTATCATTTGATCGCGGTACGAAAGCATGGCACCTAGCTACCTTGGCATGTGGACTACCACTCACTTGCGCGAACACTTCCATCTTGTTTAGACATCTGCGACAGATTGGACAATCCCTCACCTCCTGTTGAAATCTTGGACGATTCGAAATGCGTTTTTTATGCCTGCCAGGAGCATACGGCAGCGTAGAAGTAAGTCGATGTGACCCGCTGATCGTCGCATCCTACTGATACAGATAGAAATTTAAGGTTCAACTTGCGCCGTTGGTAAAAGAACTCGAGTCCGATGGCACCGCCAGCTTCTTCTTCCTGCAAGGTCCGTACGAAGTGACACCGCCATCTGGTTATGAAGAGTTCTTCGGCGGACCGCCATACTATCGATTCATCGTCCCAAGTGATGCAGACAGTGAGACAGTAGACGTCTTAGAGCGCATCCGCGATTTTCCACAACTCGAGACTCCAGAGATGACAATGCGAGAGCTCATGACCTACGGCATCGCAAAGACAGATGACAGTGCTCGGCAGACACTTCTTTACCTCTATGAAGTCATGGAAAAGGAAGGGCCGTTTGATGGTATCATTGGATACTCGGAAGGTGCCACGATTGCCGGTACCTTGCTACTACACGAGCAGATGAGGGACAAGAATGAGGGACGCATTCCCGTTCTCAAATGCGCACTCTTCTTTGGTGGCTGGCCCCCGATGCGACCAACACTGGACGGTATTGTTCTTGCCGATGAGAGTGATTTGATGATCGACGTGCCTACAGTCCACATCGGTGAGTTGCCTCTATCTGTCAAAATCATGCGGTACTCATCGTCATCTAGTTGGTTCTCTGGATCCATATCTTCATGGAAACATTGCTTTGTACAACATTTGTGACCCGGATACTGCCTTCATCTTTGATCACGCAAAGGGCCACACACTGCCCCGTGACAAGCATATGGTCAAAGAGCTTGGCGATACTGTTCGGCGTATGGTTGTCGAAGTAAATGGCGGCTTTTCTCCTTATTAATTATCCTACATGTGGGTTTTGCATCATCAAAACCAAGGCAATTGGAGGCTCGCACTTCATAAAGTATTAGTCGTCTTATGCCATCGACTTTTACTTGAAGGCAAGCGCATACTGTTCTTGTTCGTGGATCTGGCGCATTCTATATATCAACAAGGTCAAGACCACTCCGGTTAAGGCGTATGTCGGATTAATGGAAAACTTTGCTCACAGGCGAATCCTGTGCTTACATTGCTCCTTAACGAGTAATCGTTGTAATTCGACAGCCTACTGGCTGTAGTGAGCTTTAATCACGTTGGACCATTAACCCCAGTCTTATGCCCACCACTCTTGTACTATTGTCCTACCTTTGACTTGCGTAGAGCGCTCGCGATTATATCAATACCATTGCTCAAAGCCAATAAAGCACAGTATGTCGGAAGCACGATGTTCCACAAGGTTTTTGCATTGCTTATCGTAAACCCGGGGCTTGCGCATTCCACTTGAAAGGTTAGGAGTGGCATGGATACTTTTATGCAGGTGCTACATCCTAATCTGCCATTATTACTCGCTAGATGAAGCACTATAACCATCGCGAAACCCCTGTCATTCGGCAAATTCCGCATATGCACTGTTGCCCTTCCAGGCAGCTTCGGCAGGGCAGTACGGTATGCTTGTTTTGCCGTCTGTTAATCAGATTTCTCATGATTCTTGAATTACGCTCAGCTCACCCAAAGATTTCACGTCGTCCACACAGGAGCTAGAATTATGGCTCTGATGGCAGTTCTTACAGCTTGGTCCGCAGGCATAAGAAAATGGACACTCTCGGCCATCGTCAGTTGGAAATTGTTCATCGTGAGTTCTGGTTGGGAAATATGGCATGAAAACTGATCTTTTCCTAGCGAGTACTTTCCTATTCAACACCCGCGGATCGTGTGCTATTAATTGCTTCAACTGTCGCGTCCGTATGCGCTGGCTCTACCCTACCGCTCATGAACATTATCTTTGGTATGCATTCTCCCCATGGCATCTCTTACAAGAAAACTGTGTCACTGATCAGTGCTCAGCGCGATTGGTCAAAACTTTCAACATCAGAGCCAGCGTGTCACCATACGAGACACCTGCGCCGTTCATGTCCGTGATTGACGAATACGTGTAGGTGTTACCTGTGGCTGTTAGTGCCAATACATACTCATGGCGAATAGTCTATACATACTTTATCTCTTCATTGGACGCTACTTCCTTGCATATCTTGCTATTGTACGTTTTTGCATCATTCCCATGATTTTTTGGCGTTCAAAGCTCATCAAATCCTAGTTCGGTTTCCGCGTTACAAGCCTTCGTACGTCAGCTGCGATACGTCTTCACTACCTCGAATGCCTGTTTCAGCAACCCATCTCGACATTGGATTCACTACCGCCAGGACAAACCTCGGCCATTATCACCATCACTGCGAACATACTACAATTAGGAATTTCCGAAAGACTTTCCTCCCTCATCCAGGCTATAGCCGTGATTGCTGTAGCCTTGCTCATTGGATGCATCTACAGCTGGGAATTGACACTGGTAACTGCAAGCGGGCTTGTGATAATTATCGTTTGGTACTCAATCACGACACCGTTAGTAGTCAAGCGATATGCTGCTATTCAAGAGGTCGAAAGAGAGGCATCTGGCGTCGCAGCAGAAACACTCATGGGGATTCGAATGGTCGCAGCCTGTGGGGCCGAGAAGAAGATGTCATCGAAATGCGATAAACTGATTGACCAAGTTAGCGTCATGAGTAAGGGTTCCTCGCCTTTACTAGCTGTGCAGCATTCACCAGGTCAGTTCACAAAAGATTATCTCCGGTGTCTAAGCTCACAATTCGTTAGTATTCTTCGTCATATTTGCGTAAGTCGAATTTCAAAGCATCTTGCCTTTCTGACCCGCCCAGTACTTTCGCATTATGCTTTTGGTATGCGGTGAAGCTCTATATCAACCTTGAGTTCGCCAGTGTAGAAGCTCTAGTAGTGTAAGTCGTATATCGATCTCTATTCGCTTCAGTTGACTCACCTCTTGAGTGTTTTAATGTCAATTATGACCATGATAGCACACTTCAGCGCCATCTCTGTACCTTTAAACGCAGCTTCGAATGCATTAAATGCCGCCTCTATCTTTTTCAAAATTATCGATGCGCCGAAGCCGGTAACCTCTGGATTGATTGGCACCGCAATATCGTTGGATGAGGATCTCACTCTTACCGATATCGATTTTGCATACCCAACGCGTCACGATGTGCGTGTTCTGCAGGGCTTCAATGTGCGAATTCCAGCTGGGAAGACCACAGCTATCGTGGGACCAAGTGGTTCGGGTAAAAGTGAGCAACCAAATTGCAGTTGATAGGATTCTTTCGAAGCTGACGTATCTTGCGCTTAGGCACTATAGTTGCACTCATCTCGAGATGGTATGAGCTTGGTGGAATTGATCCTATCAGTAACTATCTGCGCAGAGGAGAAGTCAAGATTGGAGACATTAGTCTCAGCAGAATTGATCTCCATTGGTGGAGAGCACAACTAGGGTTGGTCCAACAGGACCCCTTCCTCTTCAACGACACCATCTTCAAGAACGTCGAGTACGGACTTGTTGGTACCGAGCATGAATTCGCTACCGATGAGATCAAAAGAGCGCTCATTGAACGCGCCTGCAAGGATGCTTACGCAGAAGAGTTTATTCACAATCTACCCGAGGTAAGTACGCCTTTTCACTGAAAGGCACTGTTTCTATAATGACTCGATTAGGGCTATTCGACATCCGTGGGCGAAGTTGGTCTCCAACTCAGTGGCGGCCAACGTCAGAGAATTGCGATTGCAAGGGCTATCGTGCGTAATCCAAGTATTCTCATCTTTGATGAGGCCACAAGTGCACTGGACGTCACAAGCGAGCGTATCGTACAAGCAGCTCTAGCCAAAGCATCACACGGCCGCACGACGATCGTTGTCGCACATCGGCTGTCGACCATCAAACTGGCAGATCAGATCGTAGTTGTTGCAAAAGGTCAGGCAACCCAAGTAGGAACGCATGATAGCTTGTTAGAAGAGGTCGGCGGTGCGTATTGGAAGCTGGTGAACGCCCAAAAGCTTGCGACGACCAGCGGAAAGCCTAGGGATGACAGTATCTCGACGAATGATGGGGACGACACGAGTAGCGCTATACAAGAGAAAGAGTGCCTTGACACTCAGATTGAGCGGCAATCTTCTGGGCAGCTTGTGAGCTTACCACTTAAGGAAACGGATGCCAAGGTAGATGTAGTGCAAAGTACTGAACCTGCTGTCAAACCCGCGAAAGGGATCATGACAAGTTTTGCAATGCTACTACTTGAGCAGAAACAAAACTGGTCCAGCTATGTCTTGATTCTTGTTGCTGCCGCAGGCGCTGGCTGTAAGTGACACAGGATTGCCATCATAATTTCGCTGACCTCCACAACAGCATCATCTCCCATACAGGCCTACCTGTTCGCACGACTGATCTCCGGCTTTTCTTACTGGGGTGAAGCTCTTGTTGCTGCAACATCACTCTTGTGTCTCATGCTAGTGGTTGTTGCGATAGGAGTTGGGCTGAGCTATCTCGTGCTCGGTTGGGTATCGAACACTGCATCTGCTGTAAGTCTCGACAACTCCTCTAGTATGTATGTGTACTAAGAATAGCAGCATACCGTCTCACATTATCGCCGGGAATATTTCAGAAACATCATTTCCAAGCGAGTGGGGTTCTTCGACGACCCTGATCACTCATCCGGCCTACTCACAGCTCGTATAGCTACTGACCCGACGCAATTACAACAGCTGCTTGGTCTGAACATGGCCATGGTGATGATTTCAATCTTTAACCTTATTGGATGTATTGCGATTGCTGTCACGTTCCATTGGAAGTTTGGACTCGTTGTCATTGCATCCTCATTACCAATCATCCTTGCTGGTGGTTGGTATCGTGTGCGGCATGAAATTCGTTTCGAAGCGCGCAACAACACGGTATTCGCTGAAAGTGCGCGATATGCCACGGAGGCCATTGGGGCAATCCGAACAGTAGCTAGCTTAACGATTGAGAGCACTGTCTGTCACAAGTACGAGACTATGCTCAAGGACCATGTCGCCAAGTCTTGGAATGAGTCGAGGATATCATGTGCAGCCTTTGCGCTGAGTGATAGCCTGGTGTTGCTGTGTATGGCTTTCTCGCTCTGGTGAGATTATGGAAATATTCTCGATTTGTAGCTTGACTGACAGGCTGCGTTAGGTATGGTGGCACGCTCTTGGCGACCGGAGAGCTCCAATCGTTCAGCTTTCTCGTAGTATACCTTGCCATCATACAAGGCAGCTTGGCCGCGGGACAGTGGCTAAGCTTTGGCCCAAGTAAAACCACGCAAGCTGTTCTAGACATGGAAACTGACTTTTGCAAGATTTCGCGCAAGTATCCGCAGCCGCTAGTCGCATTCGAGCGATGCGGCCAACTAATATGGAAGAGAAAGACGCGACCTGTGGAGGGCTTATATGCCCTGAACGACCCATTCCGTTTTCTCGTGTGCCTGGAAAAGGCGCAGCTATTGAGTTTCGAAACGTACGGTTTAGGTATCCGACCCGTGACGTACCTGTACTACGCAATGTCTCGATGAAAGTCAAAGCTGGCCAATTTGCTGCTATAGTAGGGAGCTCCGGGGCTGGAAAGACGTCTATCATCTCCTTATTGGAGCGATTTTACGACCCACAAGGAGGTCTGATTCTTTATAATGATCAGGATATAGCGTCGATCCCGATGCATATGATGCGAAAAAGAATGAGCTTAGTAGCACAGGAGGCGTCCATATTCCGCGGGACGATTCGAGAAAACGTATTGCTAGGGGTTTCTGACGACAGCGAGGTAAACGATGAAGCATTGCACAAGGCTTGCAAAGACGCTGGGATCCATGACTTCATCTCATCCTTGCCAGAGGGTTATGAGACAGATGTTGGCCGATCTGGGGTATCACTTTCTGGAGGACAGCGGCAACGCCTTTCGATCGCCAGAGCACTCATTCGTAACCCTTCTGTGCTACTTTTGGACGAAGCAACAAGCAGTCTAGACTCGGAGACAGAGAAGGAAGTTCAGAAAGTGTTCGAGGAGACCGGGAAGGCAAGAACAATGATCGTGGTAGCGCATCGGCTGTCGACCGTGCAAAACGCGGACATCATTTTTGTCATGCACGAGGGCAGCATCTTTGAGACTGGTAGTCACAAAAGTCTGTTAGCGAAGAAAGGCATATACTGGCACATGTGCGAGGCTCAAGCGTTAGGAGTATGATGTCATCAATTAGAATGTCATTGGATCAATTTCAGACTGTTTGCTACCTCTCTTCACTCTTTTTGACTATTCACCACGATAAATTCCCTCAGGCCAGGATTGATCTTAACGTCGCATCACTTCAAACAAGACTCGGGAGAACAACGCGTCCCTGTCGCGTGCGACTGATCCAGTCTAGTGCCCCTCCTCCACATCCCGACACTGAAATCGGACTCCAAGCCCGGCTTTCGAAGTCTTCTCTTCGGCTCCCAACCATCAAGAACAATAACCTCTCGGATTCACGTGCATCCAAATTGTATGCATGCATATGCAGACACATTGTGGGACATCCTTGCAACTCCATGAGGGCGGATCAACCGCTACGGGGTATTTATCCGTTATCCGCCCCTGCATGCTTCAGGTAGTGCTTTCATCTCAAACTCCGCTTCAGATATCCGACTCGGTGGCGATAGTGTTCTAGACATGCCGATAAGTACCTCCGATCGAACTCGCGACTATGCGACCGATACTGCGCTTATCCTAATTGAGGGCGAAGTACATGAGCATCACACAGCTCTTCAACCCCCTTGCACTGGATATGAACAGACTTGACATCAATCGAACACTCTGGTCTAGACTCCATTTCTACCGGGCCAGTTGAGCCGCTCATATCATGGCAGGAAATAGAGCTCGTACCTGGTAAAAGTGTTCTCTTCGTAGGATCGGCGGCAGCAAGTGATCTGCATATATCAAGATCTCTTTGGCAGTATGTTTTGCAGTCAATCCTCCAGTTCCTACTCCCTGGCAACCGGTACGGTACATTCGTCATGAAGGTATCAGCATGGACTCTTCTGGCGCTTCTCACACAACTGCCGATCAGCTCCGCCGCGCCCAACTGCCCTCTTATCGGACCTGAATTTCCTGCTCCGCAGCGACTGGCCGAACATCCGATATGGAAGAAAGCAGTGGACAACGTAACAGCAGTTTTTGATTACATTGATACCAGCAATATCACTGGCGTAGATAGGTTCTCATACTCCGTCCAGATTTTCTCAACCAATCCCGGAGCATCGATTTTATGGGAGCGACATAGAACTGCAAAAGACCTACCCACCAACACTACAGGTGTAAAAAAGGTGGATGGTGATACAGTATACCGACTAGGTAGTGTATCGAAAGTGTTTACTGTGCTGGCCTTCCTTGCTGAGAGGGGCGATGTCGAGTGGAACCAACCCATCACCAAGTACATCCCCGAGTTGGGCAAATTCGCTGGGAGACCTAAGGCAGACGGCTTTGACGACGTGCGCGAGACCGATTGGGATGACATAACCATCGGAGCGTTAGCTAGTCAAGTTTCCGGCTTGGGACGCGATTGTGGGCCATTCAATCACTCTTTCATATTGGTAACTAACTACTCGTTGCAGATGGAGTCTTGGGAGAAATCACACAAACAGACGACATACCTGCGCATTGGCAGTATGGGTTTCCTCCTTTGTCGAACGCGACAAAGCCGCAATGTGGCACCTGGCCAATTTGTACTCGAGAACGTAAGCATCTTCACTTGATCTTCGCTTCTTTTCTAATGGAACTCAGAGTTCTTCACGGGTCTTCAGATCATGTACCCTTCATATCCACCGTGGCAAACGGCAACATACTCCAATGTCGCGTACCAACTCTTGGGTTACGCACTAGAGAATATGACCGGCAAAAAGTTTGTTAATGTACTGACTGATCGTATAATCACTCCGCTTGGATTGAACCGAACGTACTATGAGACGCCGCCTGAAAGCGTTGGAGTAATACCAGGCACAGTGAAAGACACATACTGGGCTGCAAGCCTAGGTGATGCGAGCCCGTAAGTACTCAAAATTTTCATCGAATTTCCATTGTCTACCCAGTTTCTGACCTTTCATAGCGGTGGTAACATGTACTCCTCAGCGAACGACCTATCAACACTGGGTCGAGGGATCTTGTCGTCCAAGCTCATCAAACCTTCCCTTACTCGTCGCTGGCTTAACCCAGTGACCTTTTCCGCCGACTTTCTTGCCTCTGTCGGTTCCCCATGGGGCATTCGTCGCATACAACTCGCCAAGGAGACGCAGCCCCATCGCACACTCAGTGTCTTGACCAAAGCCGGGACATTCCGCAAGTACACAGCTTTTATCACTCTGCTTCGAGACTTTAATCTTGGCTTCACCATCATGATGGCTGGCACGCCCGCGATCAGTAACTTCTTTGGCGCTGACCTTCTCGGCGCCGCACTCATCCCAGCCTACGACGCTGTCGCGCGCGACGAAGCAGACAAGAAATACAGCGGCACCTACGTGGCTCGATCGACACCTTCCAATGGCACATTTGGTAATTCGTCTCTGACCATCAGCACCGACCCAAACAAACCTGGCCTAGGTGTTGGCCCATGGACGAGCAACGGCACAAACATGGTTGATCTCGCGATCAAACTACAATCAGGCTCTGAATACGCTCCACTTAAACCTGATGCGCGTTTGTATTATACACAGCTGGACACAAAGACATCTAATGGTACCAGACAAGCATGGAAAGCCATTTTCGAGGATACTGGAGGTCCTGCAGCTGGTCAGCAATTGTGGTCCACTGACTGTGGTGCCTGGGTCGGTGTTACAGGCATCACTTATGGCAGCCTTCCCCTCGATGAATTCATCTTCAACATGGACGGTAATGGGAAGGTAGTGAGCGTGGAGAATATTGCGCTTCGATTGACATACTACAAGGATTGAAGCTATCTGTCGGCACTTCTTTTGGTCACACTTCCTTTTGCTTCACAGTATACTTTTTGTTTTAGCAGCTGTACCATTTATACACTCGTACTATAACCTCATTTGGGCTACGATGAAAACTTTAACGCAAGAATAGATGCCTTGTTTGGTGTCCGCTGTCTGACAAACTCCACTTCAGTGATTAGTAGACCAGATTCACGAGCGCTTCAAAGGTATCTGACCAGAGTGGACATTCATATGTTTATTAATACATGCGATGCTTTGGATCATTCATTACGTGCACTAAAGCAGCCCTTCAGTCCCGTATTGTCCTATCGGCTCGTTTGTGTAAGTTTACCTCATCTTCTTCACGTACCCACAGCATGGAATGTTCATACGGTACTTAAACCTCTCGAACCTCTCCACCTTTCGGCCACCATAGCAACCACAACTACATTTCTTCGGCCAGGAATCCAACCGCAGCATACCAACTCTATAACCCAACCACACAAAATCCGATCAAGCACAAATATACCATCCGAATCATTAGCATGTCCCAGCGAAACACCTTGCTAATACCTCGTTACAGCCGTCCCCAAGACCGCAATCTCCCGGGCATTCAAACGGTCCAACGCCGACAAGAAGGCCCCAAGGGCCGGGTATGGAGAGATTTCAATGCGAAACCAGCAGTTGGTGGGTAGGACGAAGAAATTGGAGAGCACTGGGGAGACTACAACAAGGGGCCGGCAGATCAACGACAGTAACTTAGCTGATAGAAGGAGTAGATGTCTTGAGTAAGTAGTGAAAGAAACGCAGACATGCGAAGAAAGTCAACGGAATTACTCCGTTCATTGTGCATTGGTTCGTGTATCTGCTTTTTCGCATTGTATGTTCAGCATAGATGGTCTTCTGTATCCCGTTTCCCCACACATGACCCCGATCTTCTAGCCTCGACTGCTGCACACTTCAGAATTGCTGGAGTAGCATGCAGAATCCAGATGGGCGTAGCTGTGATTGAAGTTGGCGCGCAACAGCCAGGCCCAACAGTACCGCTTTTTATATGTCTGCTAATAGCGCTGTGGACGTATGTGTACAGCGCCGTGACGTCTACAAGGCACCCCTAATCCGTCAATTCACTCCGTCTGCCTCCCTCTCTCACCTCTCAGATTCACCACCACTTCCTCTTCCCATACAACGGCGGTGCACTCCGCATTCCGATACCCTTCCCACTATCTCTCTCATCCCGTTTCCTCGCCCACGGACCCGGTAAAACTGATCGAATCCCCGGTAACTCTTGTGCTCTGCTTTCCGGCCGATCGATGGGGCGCAAAGTGTTTGGACTTGACATTGCAGACATGGTATGAGTGAAGAGATGTGATAGATGAGAAGGAAAGGAGAGAGGGAAAGCGAGGAGTTTCAAGGAAGAGGTGAGAGAATGGAAGAAACGAAGAAAGAGCTGGCAAACATTTTGAGAAGACACGACAAACACAATGCGAGTGAATCATAAGTCTCACGCTATTTTCCAGTTTGGCTTGATTGTCATCAACTAGGCAATGTCAATGCAAAATATGCAAAGTTGGGATCTTGTATTCTTGTATACATCTAGTCCTTGAACTCCTTGTCCACGCCCTCAAACCTCTCCAAGAAGCTCTGGAACGCAAACACGCCCAGCCCCGGATCGAGACTGCCCGTCGTAGCGCGGATGCTGTGCATGCTCAACTGTGGGATACCGCAGTCAATCGCGCGAATACCCGTTGCAGCAGAGAGCATGGGCCCAACAGTGCCACCACTCCTGCTATCATTGCGGATCTGGAAGACCTGGAGTTTAGGGTCCTGTGTACGGGCACCGACATCGCTGTCCACGCATCGCTGCAAGATAGCCGTGGAGACGGCGTCGGTAGTCATGTGGGCGTTGCTGTCGGCGCTGATGGCGGGGCCGACGTTGAGGCGCGGTGAGTGGTTTTCCAGATATGCGTTGAGGAAGTTGGGGTTGACGGCGTGGATGACGTCGCTGGAGACGAGGAAGGAGTTCGCATATGTGCGGCCTAGGGCGCTCTTCTTGCCGTCGAATTCCTCGACGATGCGCTCCATGACGCTGGGCAGGAAGTTGCCGCGAGCGCCTTGGCGGAGGAGAGAACCGACTTCCTCGTCGTCGAAGAGGGCGATCATGCGGATCTGCGAAGAGTCGGATACGGAGGAAGCGGAGTTGATGAGCGCTTGAACGGCAGCCCACGAGCAGAGTTTGTCATCGATACGGCCAGCGAAGATGAATTCGTGGTCGAGGCCGCCAGTGCAGGCGGGTTGGGTGTCAAAGAGTTCGAGCTCCCAGTTCACAATGGAGGAGTCTGGAAGATGTTAGTTATAGCCAATGGAAGCCTGAGGTATGCGACATACAGTCTGTGATGCCGAGCTCGCGTGCGATGACCTTCATCAGCCTTGGAGGCTGAGTAGCAGCAAATGTGCCTTCCCCACCCAACATGCCAGCTTTCCACTCCTCATCGGTACTTGATGTAGCAGAAAGGTCGGAGTTGTCGATGCCAATAATGGGAACCATGTTGGTCTCCTTGTTGAAGGGGCCAACGGCAGCAGCTCCAAAATGCGGTGCAAGTGTAGGGATCTTCGCAATGGGCCAGCCCAGCTTGACCAGCTTGGTCACGATCTTTCCGTTCTCCTTCACGAGTACACGTCCACCGATGCCGAGGTCACGGTCCCACCACGTGTCGCTCAGCGCACCAGCGTAGGGGGCAACGCCGAGCTGAACGTAGCCAGCCTTGTTGCGCAACTTGGGAATAGGCTTGAGTTTCGCGGTCAGGGCATCGATGTGTCCCGCGATGATGGCAGCACCATTTCCAACCGTATATCCACCGCCAACAGCAAACGCAATGAGCGAGGTTCCATTGCGAGCGACGTAGTACTTGCCGCCAGCCTTGAGATCCCACTCATCTCGCTCAGAGAGCTTCTTGTAACCCTCCTTCTCCAACTGCTGCGCCACAGCATCTACAGCGTGGAAGATGGTCGGGTTGGCAGTCATCCAGTCGGTGAAAGGCTTCGTGTACTTGGCCGCATCGTCTTTTGACCTTGTTGGACCCGGGTGCCATGGGTGCGAAGCGGCAGGACGTGCCGCCTTAAGCCCATCTTGCTGCTCAGGTACCTCGGGAATCTTGGGTGGCACGGGTGGCGGGTTCTGATGCTGCCTCGACAGCGGCTGGAAGTCCTCCTCGATGTCGATAAGGTTGTACGATGGCCCGGCTATGCTGTGCCTCTGCCTGAAATCGGCAAGAGCTGCTCGGTTCACCACTCTTTCTGCCGTCTTCTCTGCCTTGGGACGGTGGGAGAGCGATGCGGTGGTATGCGAGCGGGAGAGGGTAGAGTACGCGTGGCGCAGCGGCCGCGGCGGAGATGGATCGGAGTAGAGGTCGGCATTTGAGGCCGTCTTGCGGAGGGTTGGAGGGTTGCGAGTCATGTTGGCCTCGATGCAGCTTGGGGGGTGAAGGATGAAGGACGAAGGAGGAGAGTGTATGGTGTTGGAGGTGAGTGTGGAATGAGGCTGGACGCCGTGATGTTGCATGGCTGTGGCTGTATCACGAGCCGCGGTGCACACGGAGCTATCTGCAATAGGCAAGTGTCCACCCCCATACTTTCGACAAATATCACCTAACGGAGATCGGGGATTTCTCAAGGTCAATCTTCACACAGCGAATCAATTTCATAGCCTAGTTTACTGCTAGATGCTCTCGGAAAAGCACATAACTGCTTCTCGGTATGACAGGCGTTAGTGTACCACATCCGTGTTGTACTCAGGGTCCACCGAACGACGAATGCGACAAAAGCATTGCGCATCACACCGCAGTATGGAACGCAGTTATGTACATAAGGACTTGCAGTACACATCTGATTCTATCTAATGTCGTGTCTCCGTATTCACGCGTGATCGGTACGTTTGTTAACTTCCGAACCCATGTGTTCCAGTACAGTGACATCAAGAACTCCGTCGTGATGCCGCAAAAAGAAAGGGTAGTATGCAGTACAAAATCATGTCCGTCGTAATCGTGAAAGAGGCTCAAGGTAGCGCAAAGCTGTTGGGAAGCCTAGCAGCCTGGCACACCCCACCACTATTGACCATTGGGCACGCGAGGAACTTTCGAAGCTTCATCCTCGTCCTCCTCGTCCTCTGGGTGTCTGCAACTATCGTCAGTAATATGAAGGCGAGGCTGCATCATGTTCACTTACCCAAGTATATCCCGTACATTCCGCATCTCGTAATGCTTCTTGCGCATCTCTTCAAACTTGCGATGCTTCTCGCGCTCCTCTTCTGTAGCGTTTGGCAAGAGCTCACCGTGGTATCCGTCATCTCCAACGGCATCTTCATCGACCATGACACGCTTCTCGCTATCTGGTGTTTGCGACTCGCCTCGTGCGCGCAGCTCCGGCTCACCAAGGTCGAAGTCTGGGATCTCGTCGATCTTGGGCTTTCGCTTGAGCTTGGAGTCGAGCTCATCGACCTTGATCTGTTCCGCGTCCAGCATCTCAACCTCCTCTTCATCTTCGGTGGGGTCGTACTGCTTTACGTATGGGGTCTTGGGCTCGTCGATCTTCATCGTGCTGTCGCGATTCTGCTCGTTGTGATACAAGTTGACCTCGTCCCACTTCAACTGTGGGTTGTTCTCGTCCAGGTGGGGGCTTGCGCCTGATTGGCGCCTTGATGGTGGGCCGCGAGGGTTCGAGGACGAGCGACGATGAGCACCTGCATTGCGCAGCGTGTTCTCGAGGACAATTTCCTTCTCCGAAAGCTCGCGACCCAGCGCTGGCCTCTCGCTTGGCGGACTGAGGGGCGGCGCGACTTCGCTGGTAGGGGAGGTTTGCGAGTTCGAGCGATATGAGTTTGAGTTTTTGAGGATGCCTAGATGCTTTGTTAGCCATGTTTCCTACGGACGGGTTTGCACGGCAAGTGTATACCCTTGGGCCGCTCAGGATGCGAGCTTGGCGAATGCATCTGAGGCGAGTCTCCCGTCATTGTTCCGGTGGTGGGTGGTTTGATAGGGCGGATGTTGTATCGCCAGTGCAGACAGGTTTGTGTTTGTTGCACGTGAAGCGGGAATGTGGGGTGACACGCTGTAATGTCTGAGATGCGCTGTCGGAAGTATCTACCAGAGTGAGGGGACAGTCGTGTTTATGAAGTGTCGAAAAGAGGGTACTCGTCGGTTGCAAGTCGGCTTAGAAGGAAAGTACCATGTGGTGGTGGGGTCTCGTTGGCTGGGCAGTGAGAGCGCGATGACGCACATGTGCAGTACCTCACAGCCGACGCATGCATGTCATTATTCAGCCACCTTTTCCCCGCAGGCTATGTTTGCTGTTGCTTGCCGCGATTGCCTCCAGATCGAGCGTTCTAGGATATGCGATCCCAGCAAACGCTATGTTTGACACAACCGCGATATCCATGGCTGTCATGTGAAGTCCGGTATCCATAGCCAATGAACCCAGTATGGCAGGTTGTCAATCCTGGAGGAAATTCAACAGGTATTGCTGAGGAACTGACAGTCTGAAGTACACATAACCGATGGGCTTCTCATGCGACGGCAAGACACTGCGCATACCTAGGTAGCTTCGGGTCGAGCATGAAGCCAACTGTAGCACCCAGGTTGCATTCCGTGTAGTTGATAACACTGGAACATGTAGTATGCTTCACCGACAAACAGCCATACCTAGGTATATCCCGCAAGTTTCACAGCGGTCACGTTAGCCAAGCTGCAAGTGTATCTGAACTTGTACGCGTAGTCTATTCGTAGTGCTCTATCTAACATCCTAGCTTGGGCATCGAAGTCTTTTCGGGCGACAGGAGAGTCATATTGCAGTCCCGAGGCCTGGCACGTGTATATATAGATTCGTCTACCATCATGTCTCCACCGCGTGCGGCATTGTTCGCCGGAGGACTGCCATCAGGCTAGCAATGACACTATACTAGAGCCGCAAAAACACCATCATGGCGCACAACTTTGCAATGATTAGCAATGCTCGAAGCAGAGAATGCAGGACATATGAGGCTCAGCAAGTGTTCAGACAATGCCTTGTAGCTTCAAACTCAACCAAGAAATCGCACGAATGCAATACTTTAGCTCTGGCTGAGACTCAGTTTACCAGAAGTGGTCCATTGGACCGTCATCCCGACAAGCACGACGCCGTAAATCCAGGTACGTGTACATACAAAGAAACGCGAGTTATGCGCACTCAACGCGTCGTGCGCGTGACAAAGAATGTCCCTGCTATTTGGTCATCATCGCTTCATGGAAGCCGCAAAGGCGGCCCTCGTGACGATGGTTTTAGAAGAGGGTTGGCTCCTTCTGGGCCAGCTTCGGAGTCGCCAGCTGAGTAGAGATGTTCGAGCTGGCGATTGTTGAACGAGGAGGCCGATGTTGAAGGAGAAAAGGTCGGAGGGCGGAGCACGCGAGAAAAATGCAGTCCGAGGCGCCAAGACCTTTTGCCGCGCAAGACGCGCGCTTGGGCGAAGCCACTCGGGCAGGTGCACCATCTCAAACGTTTTCTCTACACGCACCACCATACAGCTTCGCAAACCACAACACCCCGCCTATCCACTCCTCCGCCGCCCGTCCCGCAACACGCCACTACTCCCTGCGACTGCACTACCATTTTGAACCGCAATTGTACCTATCCCGCGATATACTGGACACCGCACACCCCGCACATCGACATACATCGGCCCATCTGACTTGATCCTCTGCTGCTTGTTCACTCGTTCACACCACCAAGCCAAAAGCAGTGTAACTTGTCTCTTCTTGCTGTTGCATACTGTAGCTTATCTCCATGGACAACAGGGAAAATCTCTGGACTCGTCGCTCCAAGTATGCTGCCGGTCCCCCACATGCAGGTTGCGAAAGCTAACAGAGCTCTAGCACTAGCAAGCTCTCTCTGTCTATGTCGCATTCCGAACAACAGAACGAGAAAACCGACCATCCCCAGCGCACCTTCTCTACAGGGAAGCGATTTGGTGGCGACTCGTCGCATGGTGGCAGGAATCCTTTCAACGGTGTCTCCCCACTGACGCCCGGCGGTCTTGCCTCTCCAACAACCGGAGGCTCCTCGGCGTTTGGCCTTGGGTCTGGTGCGTTTGCATCCTTTGGCTCTGCGGCCAAGACACCAAAGACCCCAGGCACGGCCTTTGATTTCAAGACGACCGCCGCAAGCACCACTTCTACCTCCAGACCAACAACACCCGCGGACAAGAAGGAAAGGCCGCCTGGGAAGATTTTCAACAGCGCACGAAAGGAGTCAATATCCACATCGATACCCGAAGACACAATGAGCTCGTCCGGAGAGCTTGATCCGAAGGCGCCTTGGCCCCTCAAGTGCACCTGGGTAGTATGGTTCCGCCCTCCTACACCCAAGAGCAGCGATTACGAAAAGTCGATACAACCTGTGTTCAAATTTAGCACAGCGCAAGAGTTTTGGAAAGTCTTCTCGCACCTCAAGCGGCCGTCTAGTCTCCCTACTGTCAGCGACTACAACGTATTTAAACAGGGAATACGGCCAGTCTGGGAGGACGAAGAGAACAAACGAGGAGGAAAGTGGATTATGCGCCTCAAGAAGGGAGTCGCGGACCGCTACTGGGAGTGGCTGCTCATGGCTATTGTCGGTGACCAGTTCTTGGAGGCTGGAGAGGAGGTCTGCGGCATCGTATTGAGTGTACGGAGCGGCGAAGACGTCTTCAGCATCTGGACCAAGAACGACGGCGGACGCAATATCAAGATTCGGTGCGTTCTTTCATTCAGTGCGTTGCTCAGACGCTAACTAAAACAGGGAAACCGTCAAGCGCGTTCTAAACTTGCCGGATGGTACGCAAATCGTCTGGCGAAGTCACGACGACAGCATCGCGCAGAGAACAGCAATAGACCAAGCGCGCCATGAGAAAAACCACCAGGGCCACGAAAAGCGGAGAGTAACCTCGACAGACGAGTCGCAGCGGGACAAGGCGTTGGGAGGGTCATAGATTATGCTCCCTGCCTATGTCTCCGCTTCGTTTATGTACGTTCAGCCATGTGAAGTGGGGCGCTGCGATTGTGCGCTCATTAGACTTTCACCGGCTGCACACAACTGCGACGAGCAGGAGTTGTGCGCCTATCCCACCATGCAGGATACCCGCCTTGCCTTGTGTCCACACAACGTTGGCTAAAGTACATTCGCAAAGCATAGATGTCGCTCCCCAGGGTTTCTCAGCTTTACGCTTCCTGTCATCTCCGGCAGGAGCTCGAGCAAGCCATTGTCACCGGATCCCTCTATCGTACGAATTTCCTTCTGCAACTTGAGTCGCTCTATCGTGTACAATATGGCCTGCATTTTTGTGATCATTTGCAGTCTGCTTCGGGCGTGGATCACATGAATGGATCCAGCGAAGGGTCATGGACGAGAACATAAGCCAGCGGCCGACGCTATGCAGATACTTGTACAGTGGATACGGTCAGGGTGGATCACCTTCTGGTCTGCGATCCAAACGAAATAACCCGCTGTCTGACATTGTCAGTCGAGAGGTAACGGCGTTCATTTTGGTTGACAGCATTTACACCAGGTGGTCTGGGTTTTCGCTTTGCATGCGGGGTTATCCAGCTGCTTCAGTGCCTTTTGTATAGTTGGTTTTGGTTGGCGTAACGTGGGCTATGGACGAACGGAATCGAGTCCTGTTCGGCGATGTTGCAGGCGCAAATGTACACAATAGCAGAAGCTTGGAATGAATAGCTACTGGATTTTGAAGTAACACCTACTGCATCATCCGAAATGCTCTTGTGCCCTTTCATACTTTCGTTTGTCCTGCTCCCGTAACTGCTTGTTCGAGGCAGGTGGTCCGTGCATGCATGATCGCGACTTCACCTTGAGTCGCGCGACTCAACTTCACCACGGCGTACCCCGCCGCGCGTAATCGCGCTTTGAACCTCTTGAAAACTCCCCCGAGCGCCGCTTCTCTCTCCGAATCATGATCGCTCGCCCGCCCCGCACCACTCGGTCTTAATGTCTATCTTCTCGCAGATAGCTCGATTCGTAGCTGGAGACAGCACCGAGCAAGCAAACGACGTACGCTCGCTCTATTCGATTATGTCTCTCGGCGTTTTTGACCGCCCTCTGAAAAAGATCGACTCAACCACTTTATACCAACGAGCTGACGCTATGCCGCACCAGACAAATGATGGCTCCCTCCCATCGAATCCTTTCTCTCCACCTTCGCCCGCTGCCTCCCGACCCGCCCCAACCGCTCCCATAGATCTCACCTCACCTACAAGAGGCTCCAGATCTTCCGGCCGACGCGACACACAGACCAAAACCGCGCGCTCAAGTCTTCTCAAGAACAGTAGAAGTGAAGACGAGAAAAGACTGGTCGGCGATTTTCAGTACGAATGCGCTCATACAAGACAATCTTCGCGGAGGGAAATGGCTAACATGACCGGTAGCGTACCTGCTGACTCTGTATCTGCGCCAGACCCGGGCTCGTACTTTCAAAAGAAAGCAATGACCAAGGTATGTCGCTCGAAGTCCTAATATGAGAGAAACAGAATAAGGTGCTAATATGCTATAGCCTGCATCTAATCACAGCCACAAGCCTATGGACACTCTCTACGATCGACCTGGAGCAGCCAAGCCAAAGGTCTATGGAAAATCGACCCGCAGGCCAGGGCCTTCTATTGGCAAGTCGCAGGGACAGGGACAACTCGCTTTTCTCGAGAAATGGTCTCCGGGCACTGCTTCTCGAAAGTCTTCAATCCGCAGCGAACAAGATACATGTCTCGCTCAACCCTCGCCATCCAAACGGAGGAAGATAGCTGGAAACGAAGTCATCGACCTTAGTGCGGACGTTGACGACGACATACCCGATGCTATACATTCCCAGGCGCCCATCACCCCTGCACGGCCGCAGAATGGTCTTCCATGCTCCTCGCACTCTACACGCTCCCGGCACAGTGTTGGCAGTGACCGGACCGTGGTCGAAAGGCAGTCTGGTTCTCAACCTAAGAACGAGTTTCAATTCATCGAAAAGCAGATGCAGTCGGGTCGTTCAAAGTCTAAGAAGCATGGAACTTCGGAAAAGCAACGGCGGCTCTCCTATGGACATTCAGAGTCTGGTTCTGCCACGCCTGGTCCGCAAGGAACTCCCGTTCTTGTCCGTGATGACGAAACAGAACCCAGTCGTGACTCTCGGCGAAGGGTCAATCTTTCAATGGTTTTGAGCAAGGCGTGTCAAACCGTGCACTCGCAGAGCAAAATGTGCCAGACAAAGCGCGAGCGACCGTCTCACACCATTTTCCGAACGCTAGAATCAACGAATCCACCGCTACGCATGAACGACCTGTGAATGGACAGCGGTCACATAGCGACCGTAAAAGTTTGGGAACATTCCGGAGGAACTATAAAACAGTGAACAGCGAACCCATCAGCGACGACGAGCTGGCGATGGATGCGTCACAACCTCAACCAGCGCAGCCCGAAAAGCAGCGTTCAGCATCTAGCACATCACAGACGGCGAACAGCGGCGTAAAGCGGATATCCAAAGCTGCAAAGGCCGCGCAAGGCTGGCGTCTCATATGGGCACGGAATCTCGACTTCGACAGCCATCAGATCCCGAGGTCCGAGGGCAGTGAACTGATGCTTTACCTCAAGCCAGATGGGCAAAAAGGATTTCGTATTGTTGCCTATGATGACGTTAGTGGCCACTACCAAACACACGCATCTATTACGCCTCAAGACGTGGTCAAGGTCTGGTTAGACAAAGACGGTCTCATTCGGCTGGAGGGGTCACGAAATCAAGATGGAAATCAGCGCATCGTCGATTTGGAATTCTCTTCTACAGCAGATTTTGAAGAATTCCGCGATAATCACGTTGCTGCTCTCTCAGGCCGCGGTCTTCCTGAGCCCAAAGAAGAAAAGCATATGCGATTGTTCTTCAGCAAAAAACTGAACAAGAACAACAAGGTTGGAACTTCAAATCTCGTCGATGACACACGTCTGGTAGCGGACGGCGAGGTGTTCACCGAAAATCAGCCTAAGAAACGTTCTGTTTTCGAGATCTTGCAAAACCGCAATCCCCCTTCTCTTACATCCGCAGCATCGGCTGGAACAACGCAGTCGTCTATTCGACCTGCTCGTTCAACCCGCGCATCAGCACCAACACATGATATTGAAGATGAAGAGCACGGCAACAGTATTGAAAAGTACTCCGAAGTCACTGGCCTCGGTAAGCGGTGGCGCGACCCCCTGGTCTTCAATGAAGGTCGTTTCAGAGCGACTGTCGACTTCCATGATTTGCTTCGCCTGGATGAGGGAGAGTTCCTGAACGACAATCTGATCGACTTTTACATGATCTATTGTTTCAAGCAGAACAATGTTCCCCAGGACAAGGTTTTCTTCTTCAATACCTTCTTCTACAGTAGACTTACTGAAAACACTGGGCGTGCTTCCATAAATTACAATGCCGTCAAACGATGGACCTCTAAGATCGACATCTTCAATTACGATTACGTCGTTGTACCAATCAATGAAGACACTCACTGGTACCTTGCCATCATCTGCAATATCGGTAACATAAAACGGAAGGCGATCGAGGAAGATTTCGGCGACAGTTCAACACAAGATGTCGCGGCTGAAGCCACGGCGGTAGACGACCAGGCCCTATCAAAGACAGCCGAGAAACCTACAGAGCCAGAGCTGGGTGACACATCAAACTTGCCACTCTCTTCGCGAGCGCCCTCAGTTGAGCAAGTAGACAACAACGTTAACTTATTTGACGAAAAGTCGGAGCTTGATCTCATCGACCGCGAAGCTGGGCCCGGAGAAGAGAAACAGCAAGCATCTACTCACGTCTCACATGTGCCAGAGCCAGCGCAGCAAGACACTGTCCAGGAACCATCGACTATTCTCAGTCAGACTGACGGCCCCAAGACAGTGCTGTCCAACCTGAACACATCGTCAAGGAAGAAGCCCAAGCGCCGCTCGATAGCACCTAAGAAAGATCCCAATCAGCCAATCATCATTGTCCTAGACTCGTTAAGTCAAACTCGAAGCTCAGCAGTGCGGGCTCTCAAAGATTGGGTCGCAGCAGAGGGCGCGGAAAGACGCAGCATGGAGGCAGTGATTCGCGAGAACGGCTACTACCCAAAGGGCGACCAGATCCCCACGCAGAGTAACTTCAGCGACTGTGGTGTCTACCTTATGGGCTACGCGGAGAGGTTCTTCCAAGACCCTGATGAATTCAAGACGAAGCTGCTACTCGGAGAGATGACAGCAGAAGAGGATTGGCCTCAGTTGAAGCCCGCGGAGATGAGGAACAATCTTCGCGACATTCTGTTTGGACTCGCGACTGAACAAGAGCTTACGGAACCAAAGAAGAAGAGAGGCAAGAAGGCCGCGGGTGTGAGTCGTGCGCCACCTCAGCCAACCGTGGAGCCTGTTAAGACTGGAGCCTCGCCAGCGCTGCCAGAAGTATCGAAAGTTACGAACCCGGATGAGGCATCGAAAATTGATGCAGCTGCACACTCCGTTCCAGGGGAATCGTTAGAGGACATTCCCCACAAACCTACTATGCCGCGACTGGGATCTCCGTTCAAGCTCAAACCGCTCACATCAAAGTCTGTGTCTAATGCAGATCTGTCCGATACTCTCAGCAAACAGGATGTCTCTTCGTCAATATCGCCTGCCAAAACTGCCACCACTACCACTGGGCAACAGCAGACACCGGGAAGACGCACTCATCCAGAAGTCCGAATCCCAAAGCACTCACCAGGGTCACATCTGCCCCTTCATGATCATGAAGTCGGGCCCGAAGTGGCTCAAACCAATGGTGTGCAACGTCAGACAAAGCCAGCCAGTCGATCGATTAGTCCGCTCAAGAGGGCAAGGGATTCAGGGGAAGATGACGAGCTGCGGACGCTACCGAAGAAGAAGATTTCGGTCGAACGAAAGCTCGCTAGCCCGCCGATTGCACCTCCACAAGAAGGCCATTCCGATCGCCCCATCGAAATTGTGGATTCGCAAGAATCCCGACCAAAGGCTACGCAATCGCCCCGAAGTGTGCATCGTGGCTCGCCTGCAAACCGAAAGCAGCATTTCAAGTCACCTCGTGCAGCACGAACGCTATCTCATGCCCCATCGATTGAAGAGATTTCATCGTTCCCATTAAGCACGATACAGCGAAGATACGTTGACCCAGAGAATTGTGTCGATGAAAAACTGGTCGCCAAACTTAACGCCGACGACAAGCAAAGGCAGAATCTAGCGCCTCCGCAGCTAGGATCGAGAGAGTCACTAATGGGGCTGGACTACGCTGGGGAAGATGCTATTGAGCCAATGGACGTAGATTCTCGCGGCAACGACCCGATGGACGTTGCTGACGATGTCGTTGGCGAAACTCCATCGCCACTGAGGGGCAGTCCTCGTACTAAGAGACCGTGGGTGAAGGGGGATATACTTCCTTTTTGAGCTGAAGAGTGTGAAAAGCGTGCACGCGTATACATCTAGTCTTCCGTGAGCATTTGGCCGGCGTTTTATCCTCTCGTTTCTTTATCTTACACTTCGGCGAGTTACATCAGGGACGGCATGCATGGCGAGGGTGTTTTGAACTAGTACAGCACGGCGCACATTCGTCGTGTCGAGAGAATGGCGATGTGCACAATACAAGAATTAGTGAATCAGATCACGGTTTTCTCACTTTTGGTTCAATTCCCCATACTTGCCCTCTTCCACAATCCTCCAAGAGCAAAGTTTACTGTGTTGATCAGTAGATGGTGTCAGCGATGTGCCAGCGTTGCTTACATACTGGCCTCCAGTGCCGTCGCATACTCAAGCTCTAAATCTTACCCCACCATGTAACGCGTATCTGAATGTATTGTCCATCTTCTTCGACTTACATACAACCATTGCCGCACACTTCACACAGCACTTCTCAGCACCTCCTCTTCTTTCCCACCCCTCTCAAGTTGCCGCGAAATATTCCCATTCGCGCCCCGTCCACCCGTCGGATCCGCCAACGCCTTAACAGCATCATCAACATCTGCGGATAACGTTAGTCACAAATAACTCTTAAGTATACCGACCGTCAGTGCCACGCCTACCCTGGAACCCCTCATCCGCCTGCGCCCCCTCGTCGCCAACCCACCGCTTCATCTTCTCCCTGACAAACTCGCTGAAATCCCACTCCTCAGCTTCCAATCGATCCGCGCCTGCTATCCAGATATACGTCTCAGCCTGCACTTGCTCGTCCTCAACGTTACCCTCTTCTTTTCCCTCGTCTGCAAGCACGTTTACACTCACGCTCCGCCGCGCATACTCGCTGCCCTCAAAGACATCCAGGCGCCATATATCGCCGTCTGTCAGACCCTCGACTAGCGTGCCGCGCACGCTGGAGGGTGTGGATGTAGGCAGTATGGCGGGATAGTCGGCGTGTTTTACTTTGTGGCGCTGGTGCGCGTGCAGGATGGCGGGGCGGATGCGGAGGAGCGAGGCGTGGGCGGGTGTTGGGGGGTCTTGCGAGCCCCAGATGACGCGGTGCAGGACGGGCGGGGCCATCAGGGTGCCGTAGAAGAAGGCGGTGTGGGACATGGTGGTGCGTGGAGGAGGGTGTGGCTTGGGAGTAGAGGAATTGGGGGTTTGGTAGGCGTATAGAGTTGTTAAATCCATTCAATTGCGGTGGTTAATGGCTTGGTTTGGAGGGACCTGAGATGACTGACGGTTGATAAGGGAGGCTTATCGAGGAGACCCACAGCGGGTGCTCCCGTTGCTTAGCTGGATCGCAGGGAAATGCCATGTCTTCTCCTTTTTCATCGCCCTGCCGTTCATCGCTCACGCTTCGACACACGCAATTGGCAACCTGTCGCGTGTGCCAGCGAACGTCTTTCAAAATCGCCGAGGAAGTTTGGTATCGAAGGAGGAAAATTAAGCCTCAAGGCGGATTCTGTTACGTCAGCCCCCGTCCCGCTCGACCCGGACCCGCGTCACCCATCCATCGTCAACATGGGCTTCATCAACGAAATCGTCAAGAACATCGCGCCGATATTGTTCGTCCCCCGCTCCCTCCCAATCACTCTCTCACTCACACATCCTGTAGTATCGCCACATCCCCGATAACCAGCTATGGCGACCAAATCTACTCGATGCACCGCACGCGCTCGTCCGCCGGCTTCTCGCTCGACATCCCGCTGATCATGCTGCTCGCCAGCATCCTCAAAGTATACTACTGGTTCGGCTCGCACTTCAGCACATCGCTGCTGATCCAGGCGCTGCTCATGATCGTCGTACACGTGCTGTGCCTGCACGTTGCGCTGACTAATCGACCTGCGCCCTCTCATCTCCCCTTTCAAATCGCACCCGGCGCGCGCAAACGGCCCTATGATTTCTGGCAGTGGAGGCAGCCGCGCCCGTACTGGAGTTTCCTGAGCTACTTCACGGGCGTGCTACTGATCATGCATTTGCTGATGAGCTCGACGAGCATGTTCATCCCGTACACGGATGTCCTGGGCGCCGTGGCCCTGACCATCGAAGCAACCCTGCCGCTCCCTCAACTCTACTCCAACTACACCCGCCGCGGCTGCAAAGGGTTCCGCCCCAGCGTGATTGTAAACTGGGTGATTGGCGACACGTTCAAGATGTGGTTCTTCTTCGCCAGCAGCAGCGGCGAAGTCCCCTGGGCATTCAAAGCATGCGGTGTCTTCCAGGCTACATGCGACCTCGGGCTTGCGCTGCAATATCTCGTCTGGGGCGACGGGCCCGAGGGCAAAGTCAGCACGAGCCCCGTGCCGCTGGACGATACGCTGCTCGGAGGGGAGAAAGTCGGCGACGCGGGGATTGAAATGCAAGAAGGCAGAGTGTGGGAGAGGCCGAGGGTGTTGTAGACTATTCAACCACCATTTTGTTTAAACTAATTCATGCGCTACGAAATATCTTCTTCCAGTCCTTCCTTCGCGCGCTTGAATGCACTCACCGCCCCATCCATGTCTGCGATACAATGCAGATAATGCTCCAATTCAGCTTCCGTGACGCACTCTTTACAATGCCCAGTCAGCGCCTTGTACGCGTCTCGGAAGCGTTCCAACTCCTCACTACAGAAGTCTAACATACTCATGATCAATCATGAAATAAGCCCACTTCCATGCACAAAGGATATTCAACGCGTACAGTAACTTGCATGAGTACATTACTGAAATCTTCCTCCCCCCAAGCTCGACCTCCAACCCTCTCCCACCACCTCAAACATCCCTCCCCTTCCTCGCCCCCTTCCCAACCCTCATCCCCCTCTCCCACGCCCCCTCCCACATCCAATCCACCTCCTCCTCCTCCACCTCCCTCCCTCCCCCCAACAAATCCGCCAACATCTCCAACACCTCCTTTGCCTGCGCTTCGAACATGCCCAGCGCCCTCACCAGCCCCACGCCCTCTTGATGCATGTCGTACAGCTGCGTCTCGCTCAGTCGCTCAGGCTTCGTGGACTCCAGCGGCCTCGCGACGGCGGTGAGGTGCGCGAGTTGGGCGGATACGACTGCGGCGCGGCGGTTGAGCGCGGAGATGCGCGAGGGCAGGTCGTGTGGGCGTGTGGAGGGGGTGTATGGGGAGGGTAGGGTGAGGGGCTTGGGTTGGTGGCAGTGGAGGGCTGAGTTGTGGGAGGGGTTGCGGATGTCTTCCAGGGAAGGGGTGCGAGATACGGTGGGCTCGTAGTAAGGGCGGGTGTTGCGGTGCCAGGGAGCTGCAGGGCGGATCAGGCGGCGGCTGCTGGAAGGTGGAGTGAGTGGTAGTGGTGGGCCGTACATGGTGATGTTGTCGGAGATTTTTGTGTCTTGGGGTGAAAAGTAGATTGTGCGGCGGTGGCGGCGGTGGTGGTATGAGTAGCGGGATGTCATGGTGGCGTGGTTTATATATGATATTCCTGATGGTGATGTGCGGATACTGGCACTCAGAAATGCAGGTTTGAGGCAGTTATACCGGAACAATGCAGGATCGTTGGATGGTTTGATAAGAGTTGCTGACATCAAACAGTTCGCATTGGTGCATTGACGGGCACTGAAAGCATGTTCGACAAGCTTTGTGGGAAAGGATTGTGAATGGTCCGGTGGATTTGGAGAAATTGACAATTGTTTGTTAGCATGAGGTTTTGTGTAGGGTACAGGCAAAAGAAAATTGTCGGCAGACAAGCTCTCTATGTTGTCAATTTGCCGTACTTTGTTTGTGCCTATTCCGACACTCAAACACACAATATGAAATCGAGTGCTTCTTAATATTTACACTTTCCTGAAAATAGGATACAGGTCCCCAACCTCCATCGGTACAATACCAAAGCTCACGTAGGAGTCGATGTTCTCTGGTTCCAGGGCCACGAATGCTAGACCCGCATTCTTCTGTGCACTACTCACAAAGAAGCTTCCAGCCGGTAACTTAACTTCTTGCTTCAAGGTCTCCGTTGTGACTGTGCTAAGTACAGCACCCTCATAGTAAGCCTTTCCAAGACTTGCGGTTGTGATGTTGTACACTTCAACTTCTCCGCTAAAGGCCTGATCCATAGTCTCAACTTCAAGACCGGATACTCGCAGACGTTCGGCAAGGTCAGCCCATGCGCTCGGAATAATGTAGCCCTCTGGTCGGGCGCGGGTAAGATTTGCAGTGGAGGGCGTCGTGCTGGAGAACTCGATTGGGAGTTGGACTACAGCACCGTTGCGACGATCCACCATGGTGTATGTGCGGTTCGTGTACTTTGTGTAGTCTGTGACGATGATGTCCTCTTTGCTCTCAACAACCTCTTTGATAGCACCCTCGATCGTATTGTAAACTTCCTCAGCCCGGTCTCGAGCTGGTTCCAGCACACCAAGAATCATCTGCAGTCCAGCCAATGTACGACGCTTGAAACTCTGGGAGGCGATACCAATTCCACGGGTCTCGAAAAGAAAGGTCACGCACTGAGTGAGACCCATTGCGTTGCGGCCAATTTTAGCATCGGTGCCTGCTTCGTCTAAACGTGGGGGATTGTTGCGCGAAGCGGTCACATACGGCTCGCCACGTAGCGACTTGGAGAGCAACGAGGCATTGATGGCCGGGGCAAAAACATTTTCTGACAAATCGCGGATGGACTGGTGGATGTTCAGGTTCTTTGCGGCACTGAACATGCCATCGGCTGCATTGCTGTAGTTGCCAGAGTATCGGGACGCCGCACCGTACTCATGCATATCGATCGCAATGTGTGGCGCGAAGCTGCTGAACCATTCTTTGATGTCGCGGGTCTGCTGGCGCGCCAGCTTAGTGTGATCTCTGTTAGGGTCGTAGTTTGTAGCCAGCGTACGTTGAAAGTACGCATTGCCATCGGGATTGTATCTGGGGAGGACAATTATATCCATAGCTGCGAGAAATGATGCAGCCCCAGGTTGCGTTCGCGTCCATAGCTCCAAGCAAGGCCAGGGTTGCCTCGTCTCCAGCGGGCTCATTGCCATGAACAGACCCTTGGATCCATACTCTCAGCTTCCCAGAGTCACGGCTTGTTGCCGAAGCATTTGAGGAAGTCGAAAGGTACACATAAGGGAAATTCTTGCCCTCTTCGCTGACAAAGTCTGCTACTCGGAATGACATCCATGATGGGTTTTTTGGCCGCGAGACCACTAATGAAAGAGGCTGACAACCATTAGCTTTATTTGACCGCAATATTGTTTATGCGTGCCATACTCAATTGGTCCTGGCTAGTCGCACCCTCGGTACCCTCAGTCCATCCTGGATCGAAGGACGCATTTCCTGCAGCGAGGAAAGCAGGACTGAGCAATGTTGCATTCGGCGCAGGGAAGGCCGTTTGCTCCACAATTTGCGAGTCGAAATTAACATTAACGTGGTTCTCTCCGTATTGGGTCTGTGCCAACGCCGAAGCTGTAAATAGCGCAAGACGCGTGGTCCACATTGTGATGGACATCCTCCTGGCTCTAACAATGTTCGCTAGGTGTGCAGCCTTGTGGGAGCTATCACCTTTTATCTTGTAACCTACCACATCTTTGATCGATAAGTTCAAGTCACTGGTACGTCAGTCCAAGACATACGATGCCTCTTAAAGATCCTCGCCAAGGGAGAATTTCTTGGCAATCTACCTCCTTCCTGTTCAGGCGTTCGGATATCATCGCAGTTCGCGGTTATCTAGGTACTAGAGATTTCAAGCCCACAAAAGCAGCTTTGATCAAGCTTAACTCAGCCATCGGCTACTGGTTTCCAGGTTGGATGTAGTGTCGCTAACAAGGTGTGATGTTGTTGTACGTAGGGACACTGCCCGAAACCGGAGGAATGTCGGTAAGTAGCCAGCAAGTGGCGCCGCGTTGCTTCCGTTTCCCGGTTGCTGGCAACCGACAGTCGCGCACTCATGTCTTCCTCCATATCATCAATTGATACCTGACCTCAGCTTGGTACCATATAAACTGCTCCAGGCCTTCCCTATGCATATTCAGTTCTGCATCAGATATGCGCATTTACTGCAAAAACACCAGACACGCGAAGCGACGAAGCAAAGATAACATGTAGGCCTCACACACCTCAGTCTGGACTATCCAGCCACTGTTGGGCTCTCTCTTCTTGCAGGTGCGAAGCAAGACCATCTAAGCGCCGTCTGCCAACAGAAATTGGCTTGAAGAGTTCAGTCGTATGAAATTATACCGCCTCTCCCCAAGGTCTTCTACAGCGGTAATCGCTTTCCCACAGTAGTTGAAAATATTTATAATACTGCCGCTAGCTGTTTCGCTGTAGAACTTTGATCGTCAGGGACGATGTTACCCCAGACTCTCTACATCGCGACAACGATAGCCCGTGGTTCCGGCCAGACGGGTGGCCTATACGATGTGCATCGCGTAGCGAACCCATCTGGGCTACACTTGTATAGATTGCCGCCACAATACCGTAAGTGTCATGGACACATGACGAGCAACAGTGCGGAAAATTGGTTGCACAAGCACCTTCCGTTTAGAAACGTTCTCCCGATCCTCCGTGTCACTAGTTATATTGACACATTGCTGTATATGATGGCCACTTAGTCCGCACAGCAGCTGTGCGTTGTTCTGCAACCATGAAGATTTTCCAGCGTCTACTAACTGGTGGGGCTTTGCTGTCCTCGCTTGTATCGGCACTCTCTGTCACTTCAACTAACTCCTGGAATATCACGAACGACGTTGAGGGATCTGTCCGACTCAATGGTCTCGCTTTCCAGCAAACCGGCCTAACAACTTTCGGGGATTATCAATACGTCGCATTTTATAAGACGGCCAGCGGCTATGGCAAGCATCATGTTAACCTCGGACGTCGTCGCGTTTCACCATCGATCGGTGAGTGGCAGTACTTTGCCTTCACCGACTACGTGCAACAAACCCTCGATGAACACAACACCATCAGCATGGGCATCAGCGGCGATGGCAAAATACACCTGAGCTTTGATCATCATGATGTACCACTCAATTACCGCGTGAGTACTACAGGCATCGCAAAATCGGTCCCTGCGACATGGAGCGCGAGCGCATTTGGCGCAGTCCAACACAGTTTGCCAGGCTCTGTTGGGCCATGGACGCCACTTACCTACCCACGTTTCGAACGAATTGACAACGGTGATTTGCTTATGGAGTTTCGCATTGGTCAGTCTGGCGCCGGCGATTCCTGGATTCATCGCTACTCTTCTACCTCTGGACAATGGAGTCAAGTCGGCAAATACCTTCAAGGCGAGGACAATAATGCGTACATCAATGGCTTTACGAACTCGGCAGGAAAGTTGTTCGCCTCGTGGACGGTACGAGAAACGCCTGACGCGAGTACGAACCACGACTTCTACTTCGCGTTATCAGAAGATGCAGGCAGAACTTGGAAGCAGACGAATGGCCAAACAGTCGCACTTCCAATCAAGCCTTCTACAGCCGGTATCAAAGTTTACACAATACCTCAGAATAGCCAGATCATAAACCAAGAAGCGCAGTGTGCGGATGAGAAAGGCCGATTCCATGCTTTGATGCGCGATAATTCATCTGGAACTGCACGTTTCTACCACTATCTCCGGACTGCAGATGGAAAATTTACCAAGACCGCCATCAATGCACCTGGTCTTTCCACACCACCATACTTGGCCTACCGAGGCAAAATAGCGGCAACAGGCGACAACTTGATAGCGATTTTGCCGGACCAGCCCAAGCAGACTGTTCAATTATGGGGGGCGACGGCGGGCGGAGGGTACACGAACTGGAAGAAGCTAGGAGAGATTGCGAACATGGCTGGTGAGCCACTTGTAGACGAGGAGAGACTGAAGAAGAATGGCGTGTTAAGTGTCTTTGTCCGACAAGGAGGGCCGTTTGGGACACGGAAGGTTCAGGTCTGGGATTTTGGCCTTGCTTTGTGAGGCTTCGAAAGTTTTTCCACGGTTGGGTTCTTTGCTTTAGCTCGACCGGAAGTGTTCTTGCTCCGCGTGGTGTGGGGATCCTGGACTGGCGGGTTGATTCGCGGGTGATTTGTGATTCGCCGATTGCGCAGGGATCGACATCATCGCCTAGTTCAGCGCCCCAGCCTCCATGTTCATCCCCACATTGCGGGGAATACGCATGCAAAAGATCACTTGTTGACACCTGCACTCTCGGTTCGTACGATTCATGGGGTATAGCCAAGTTAACCATGGAGCATTTTCTGCTTTGCTAGCTAAGCCATGGGTGCTGATGGATCCATATGCATGTCGTCACAACACGGTACGGAGCAAATCTCGGCCAACGGTGTCACGGCCGACAGTATATAACATGAATGGAATCCAGCAATATCTTACTTCGTCTTACTACAGGTATTAGCTTGTGAAAAGCCATCATGACAACTTTGACCATGAACACCCTCACAGCATTTCTCAGCATCGTTTCGCTTGCATCGGCCCAGAGCAGTGCCTCGTCCAGTACCGGGTTACAGTCGCCTACTTCAACGTACTCGCAACCCAACGTGCCTACCGGTACTGTCATCTCTGGTGACTACGATGGTGCACTGCGTCCTCAAGTCCACTTCAGTCCACCAAATGGGTTCATGAATGATCCCAATGGCATGTTCGTCGATGAGAATGGAACCTACCACCTTTACTACCAGTGTAAGTCATTATCGATGAATATGCGATGTGCTGCTTTCAACTAACATGTCTCCTAGACAACCCGACAGCTAATATTGCTGGCAACCAACATTGGGGCCATGCCACAAGCGATGATGGCTACACATGGACCAATCAGCCAATTGCAATTTTCCCAGGGGGACCTACGGAAGGCATATTCTCTGGCTCCTCTGTAGTGGACGCGAACAACACATCTGGTTTCTTCCCCAACCAGACTAACGGTGTCGTTGCTGTCTACACAGTCAACCGGCCGGAAGACCAGACGCAGCATATCGCGTACTCGCACGATGGCGGGTACACCTTCACTAAGTATGAAGCTAATCCCGTCATTGCGCCCGGTGGTACCAACCCTACTCAATTCCGCGACCCCAAAGTTATCTGGTACGAGGGTACTGAGCGCTGGGTCATGGTCGTGGCATACCCCATTGACTTCAAGATTGGCATCTTCTCCAGCCCTAACCTTATTGACTGGAAACCGGAGAGCAACTTCTCGCATTACGGTGTCGTTGGTTTGCAGTACGAATGCCCTAATCTGGTTGAGATGCCCGTCCACGGAAACTCCACGGTCGATGAGCCGTTGTACACCATGCTCATCTCAATCAACCCTGGTGCGCCTCTCGGTGGTTCAGTTACGGAGTACTTCGTTGGTACTTTCAACGGAACGCACTTTGATCCTCTCGACCCCCAGACCCGTTTCACAGACTTTGCGAAGGACAACTACGCTGCCCAGTTCTACTACGGCACCGCAGCCGATGCGGACCCGGTTTCAGTGGGCTGGGCTTCCAATTGGCAATATACGAATGTTCTTCCAACCGCAGGTGAGGAGGTTGGCGACGGTTTCCGCAGTGTCATGACCATACCTCGCGGCCATTACCTCAAGGACTTGCCACGATACGGCCTGACTCTGATTTCCTACCCGTGGAACATCATGTCCATTGTAGAATCCGAGCTCGCTTCCAACGATTCCTTAGGCAATGGCACAGTCATGGTTGACTACTCCAAGGTCAAGTCCGGAGCATTGTACTTCGAAGCCAATGTGACCGGTCTCGCAACAGACAAGCTCGGCGGAACACTCAACTTCACATTCACATCTTCGAAGACAGGCGAATCTGTCTCTGGAGGCACGTGGCTCTCCGGCGATTTGTGGCTCGATCGTGGAGAAACCGATGGCTTCAAAAACCCTTTCTTCACGGACAAGTTCTCAGCTACTGGTCTGTTTAACCCAGCAGAAGGCTCATGGAAGCTCTCAGGAGTCATCGACCGCAGCATCATCGAGATCTTCTTGAACGGCGGCGAGTTGAGCGCAACAAGCGTCTTCTTCCCCAGTGCTCCGTTGGACACAATGGAAGTGGCGACTACAGGCCTCCACCCGGATGCGAAGGTGAGTGTGGGTGTGTGGGCTCTACAAGCCGCATGGCTGAACCAGGCGGACGCGAATGGCATCGTGCCCAGCAAAAATGGCACGAACTCGACTCAGTATGCGGGCAAGAGGCTGTTGTAAACCTGGCTGCTATAGATAATCAATAACTACGGTCTTCCTGATCCAATCACGTTTTGGCTTTGTTCGGCTTCATCCCTGGAAAACGTCCAAAGTAGTCCAATCACTAAAGAGGCAAATGCACAGTCGACCAAGAACCGGGTAATGCTCATAGGGTGATGTGCTGAACCTGGTCTCATAACGCACGGGTTTGGGGTGCACATACCATGCTTTGCGGAGTTCTAGTTCATAGCGGTTCAAATCTTCGCTTGTTTGAGCGACAATGTTGGCCTAGTGTATGGCAGCTAATCAAAACAGCGGAGCAACTGTGAAGCAAAGTAGACCAGCGCCATGGATCGTACGCACCACCTGGCTCATTCTGAGTCAAGGAATAGACTCTACGATTTGCTATTAGCCCGTTGCGCTGAAATGCCCCGCGCCTAAAGCCTGCATAACCATTGGCAAAACGACTGAAGACTGGTTCAACAACATGAACGCCGAACTGCGCCGTGGACTGGAGCGAAAATATGGAACAAAAGATAACGCTATCATCGAAGAAAAACTCAAAGACCTTAAGAATATTTTCCCAGATGGTGGCCCCTATGTCCTAACACATGCCGACCTTAACAGCGGCAGTATCATCGTCAACGAAGGCAAAATCCGAGCAATCATCGACTGGGAACTAGCCGGTTACTATCCCTGGTGGGTCGAACGCTGGGCCCAGGAGAGCCGATGCCGAGACACATCGTGTATAGAGATATGTGATATGGTATGGGCCGGGCTGGATGCCGAGCATGACAGCGATGCCAAACATGCCAGCAAACAGTTTACGAAGAAAGTGACAAACCCAGTGGATGAAGTGCAAACGGTCTTGAAACATTACCCAATTAGGCATACCGAAGCGTACGATGTGTGGAGGCGTCCGGCGTGGTGCAAATGTAAACCTCTTGGGGGACTAATTAACAGACGTAATTTCGAATCGAAATTGAAGCGTGAGGTTGATTACAATGAGACGGCTCAAGCGACATATAATCCAGAGTATTCAGACAGGGAAGATGAGGTAGAAGAGTCAGAGGTGGCAGAAGACCTCAGATCATTATCACTGTAGAACCGAGTTAGAGGAATAAGTACAATGATATTTGAGTGAATCTTCGCTATCTTACCAGTAGTTGACTGGGGGATCGGTGGCAAGTATAGCCTGACCAGTGTGGAGAAATTGTGTAAAGTGGTTTGCGCTTATTGAGGGTGGCGTCCCTCTCGTCGAAAAGCGTATTGCTCCGTTGCCATCTTTGATCAGAATGGCGTACATGGGTTCGACTCCAACGCATAGTGCGACTAGTGTTCCAGCTTGTAGAAATTCTATCGTCTGTTGGAAGTGACTTGCATGTAGCTTCTCACGGCCGGAGTACTCGTCTGTACGAGACCCGAACGAGAAAACTTGATACGTTATTTCCTCACCGTCTGCGGTACCTGTTGGTGGCGTTGGTGCGTGACATTGGATGCACACCCGCTCGGCTGAAGTGTTTGAATATAGACAGAACCAACACTAGTTTCAGTCTCCAATGGGTCTGGAATATGCCTGCATCTTATCTGGTCGTAGGGTCTTCTGCCTGGTTGTAGGAGATCGTGAAGGTGCTATCTGGGGGACAGCCTTTTTAAGCCTTGCACAGCGAGTGGTATGCCAGACATCATGTCTAAGATGTTTGTCGTTTGTGTGATAGTAAAACTTTTACGTCGTGTTTTACTACGACAAGATGTAAATTTCTCTAAGCTGTATCAAATACTTCACACTGCGTCAGACGTTAAGAGCACCACGCAAGCACAAAGCATTTAGTCTTTCACGTGGCAAACATTGGACCTGTCTGCTATTATACCTAAGCATCTTTATCCAAACAAGAGTCTAACTGTTAGCAAATACAATCTGTGTACAAGTTCCTCTGCAGCAAGAAAGGAGTTTAGACGTCGAAGGAAAGGTCTGGTCAAATCTGTCCGGGTTAGCTTTACCGTGAGTATTCTCGTTCCATGACCAGGCCCTCATGAGCCTAGTTGAGTTCAGCAGGTACATCTACTTCAGATCATCCTGAAACCATACTAGCTCTGTAGCCTTCTTCTGAAGTTCTTGATTATCGTGCGCGATATCAATAACTGAGGTAATCCCGCTCTCTACTGCCATGACACTTAGATCGATGGTGTGCTCGAAAAACAGCCGTGCGGGCGGCGTCCTTTTGTATAGCGCTGTTTTAAACAGAGTGAAAGCGTTCAAAGGGGATGATGTCCGAAGATGTGACCGTGAGCAGCAAACGAGGCTGAGCCTAGAACAATGCTGACGCAGATGAGGCGATTAGCGTGCGATATCTAGGTATCGTGTCGGAGAGTTAATAGAATGCGGCCTCTTTGACAACGGAAAACTCACCCTTGAGATTTTGAGCAGTTTTTGCGATGGGGTTTGCGACGCACGATGTGTTGGATAGATGAGGGGCCTTTGCGAAGCCAGGAAAACACAATCCAGAGTCCAAGTATCCAATAAGCAACTTTCTAAATTCGTAGAAAATCTACAGTGCTGTATTGAGATATAGAAGAGGCATGTAGCCCGGGATGATGGACGCGGGCCTTGACCAGGCACGAAAACGGATGTTGATGCCCAATTTGGAGAATTGTGCCAACGCTTCAACATTATGTGCATCGACGCCCAAGTGTGAAGTGGCAAGTATCAATCTTGTGAGTGTGAGTGATGCGCTTTACGCAATCTCTGCCCTTCGTTGAGGTTGAACTGATAGCATGCGCATACTGACCAGTGACGTACTGCAATGAAAAAATAGTGTGAACATGTCGAATCTCCTTTGTCGTCTCAGTCGCAAGACCTGACGCGTTGCAACAGGTTTAGCAATAGGTTGTTCCAGAGGCTTCATAGCACCTTGACATCACCATGCGCATTCTCAGCTCGATGCAGGAGATGGACGGATCATTATCAGGTATTCACTGCGTCTATAACAAACGTGGAGGCGAAGCTCAGAGCTCAAGGGCATGTGCAGCAATCGAAATTGCAGTTTGAATGTTCATGCAGCGATCAACTTCGTGCTAATAAAACAAAAGCTGGAAGGGTCAATGTGCTGACCATGTGAGCGCATGCCAAGCCGCTGACGTGTATTTTGCTTGGCAACCAACCAATGCGATCGGGACGTTCACGGGTCGATTCAGCACGACCAACATAACATGATTTTTCATCTCTCACAATTGCGCCGCGCGCAGGCACGACCTTGCTTAGAATTGGCGTATGCTGCATCCGGACGTGGGTACGACATGTTGACCGGAAGCGTTCACCTTTGCCTAGGAGATTCCAGTTCTTCGGTAAGCGGAGCCTGAACCGAAGACTATAGGTGAAAATTTGACAGTCCATATGAGAAGCCGCGTGCTTCAGAGAAGAATGCTGAACTCAAAGCTTTAAGCCTAGGAAAGTGGCAGCTTGGAATACGACGATAGCCACATTCGTCTCGCCATAGAAACGTCATTGCGAGCCTCTAGCACGAGATCAAATTCCGGATCACTTCGTTCGAGCGCTCCAAATGTGCTAAAAGCATCGAAACGGTGAAGCTACGCAGGACTGCAGAAGTTTCGGTCCGATGCGATACGTTCCTGAGCCCTGTGGTTACACCAATCTAACTTTTCGCCGCCAAATCACGTTAGATTTTCTGCTATTTGCCCACACCCAGTGCGGCCATGAAATTATCGATGTAGTGGTATGGAAAGGCTCGCCGATATTCAAAAATGCCGAAAAGGCGATCGGGGCCTTTGAGGGGTGCGCCCTGGTGAGACCGTCACGACAGACGGAGTTCAGAGATTCGCTCGCCATATGCAGCAATTCCTACACCCTTCATACAACGAATGCTGTTTTCAAAATGTAGCAAGGAGGTATAGAATAGGTCTTAGCACGCAAGACTCGTTGCACAAGGTCGCCATCGCTTAGTCGTTCATGCGGCGTGGATTCCCCTAGGGCTGCTCTCGGACACTCACATGGCCAAACGATTGACGGGTCGCTCAACCAAATCGCAAACGGTGCTTCAAGAACGGTTCACAAATTCTGTGATTGGCTTGAGGCGCAACAGATATTGGCGCCACGGACGAGCTTTTGTGGATCATGTCCTCAACATAGACAGCCAACAATATGAACTGGAGATATTAAATTTGGAATGTGCGATACCCCACGAATGTGGAACCGGTTGTAAAGGATGGCCATGTCATAGACTAGATGCATTCCGCATGCGTTCGCTACAACTGATATAACTACCGACAGTCGAGTCCCGAACAAGGTGTGCACAGAGAAGCCTCATCACTACGTTTACTAACTTACAGGTTCCAAAATGGTCGCAGCTCTTCGATACCTCGTTTGTCTTGGCTTGTGTGGCGTTGCCACCGCCAAATCGAAGTGCCGATGGTACCAGCGTAACTGCGGTTCCTACGCTGCGAAGCCGCACCCAAAGCCGCATCCGAAGCCAGTCTATGGACACCCTCACGGATATCCTGTGGGAGAGAAGCCATACAAGACATACACTCGCTCGCTTGGCTCGACAAGCTGTACTTTCACCATTCCAACCACGGACTCCTATGGCTCACCCACTACATATGTTGTGGTAGACGTTCCAACGCTTACGCCAACTCCGATTGCCGACCCTTTCGAAACCATCACTACTACTTCAGGATCGACAAGCTTTACATTGACTGTGCCTACAACTGATGCTTACGGCGAGCCAACTACGGTCGTAATAATTGGAGAGCCGAGCTCAGCGGTACTGCCGATAGAGTTTAGTACCACCACCAGTACCAGTGGCTCAGTCTCTTTCACGAACGTCGTATCTACGACAGATGCTTTCGGCTCGCCTACCACCATCATAGTAGTCGTCGAGCCTACAGCCACCGATGCTATTTCTTCTTCCACCACCATCGCTGCATCTAGCGACTTGGTCAGCTCCGAACCAACAGCCAGCAGCACGAGTTCAGATGGAGCCATCGCCTTACCAACCGGCTTCTCCGATACCATTAGCTCCACACCTAGCTCGAGTGGTGCGGCAAGCTCTGAGCCGACGCTTTCCAGCTCATCAGACCTGCTCAGCTCCATCACTGCTTCCAGCGAATCTTCATCTCCAGTCTCTAGTGTTGCAGCAGACCTGAGCGCTACTGTCAAGTTCAGCCAGCTCAGCCAGCTCAGGATCCACTGTCTCTGGTACATCAGATCTCCTAAGCTCCGCCAGCTCAGAGCCAACACTTTCTGCCTCATCAGGCCTGCTCAGTTCCATCACTGCATCCAGCGGGTCCGCATCGCCAGCCTCCAGTGCCGCAGCAGACACAAGCGCTACTGTTAGTTCAGTTAGCTCAGCCAGCTCAGAGTCTTCTGTATCCAGTGCATCAGTTCTAACCCAGCTCCGTCAGCTCTGAGCCGACAGTTTCCAGTAGCTCGAGTGTGTCAAGTGTGTCTGCCTCGAGCGCTGCTAGCAGCTCGCAATCGGGGTCTTCCAGTTCGGCCGATCTAGCCACCGTCACCATTACCAGCGGTACCGTGGCCCTCACAGCGACCGTTGCCACCACTACTGTTGTCGGTGTCTCGACGAGCGTTATCTTGGTCATTGTTCCCACAACACCCACTCCCAGGTAAGTACCCTTGAGCATATAGTGTCTGCTATCGCTTAAAAACTACAGTGCCACTCCTACAGTGACGGTTGTCCCTACATAGATCACTGTCCCTGCAGAGTGTCCTTAAGTGATCATAGTCCCATGGCCAGCAGTCTAGGAACTCGATTGTTCAAAGCGGCAGCAAGCACTTGACATTCGTTCATGTAGAGTTAATGCTAATTCTATGTAGTACGTTTAGTTCGCTAGTACTCTAATAATGTCTTATATCGCTCCAAATTCAGACCACCATCCCTGCATTCCTTGCGAGGCCATACGCTAATCATGTACCTTAACCTTCAGCTACTACTACCATTGTTGGCAACAGCGCGTCAACGACTGTTGTTGTGATTAACACCCCAGTGCCCACAAACGCCTGCCTTCCGAACACTATTACATGCGACGCTACCGGTTTAGATGTTGCTTTCTATGCAAATAGCGTAGTTCCCGAGGAAGCGTATGGCAACAGCAGCGCAGTCTCTCCTGATTACTATCTTGGCCAGAACGCGTTGGGTACTGGCTCGACGAATGATCTGACAATACTACGAGTGGACATTCCCGACAACGAGTCACCGACGTACATTGAAACGCTACCCTACTATGCAAGTGTAAGCGGCACTTATGCGGACATCCCCTACAATCCAAACAATGGTACATTTGTGTTCAGTGGGTATTTCCGACCGCCCTTCACAGGTATCTACAGCATATGTGTAGAAGTTGACAGCGTCGACAACTTCTACCTTGGATCCGACCGGGCCTTCCCGTGCGGTGGGCAAGGCATTGTAGCAGATGCGGACCCCACTCTCGCAGTCACGAATTTTGGGGACTCGGAGCCAGCCTGCATCATGCAGAATCTCGTGGAAGGCTTTTTCTACCCCTTGCGGTCGGTCTACGGCATGTACGGCCTACCCTCAGTCCTACTTACTAATATCACATTCCCAGGAACGGGAGCGAACTTGGCTTCTCCGCTGGAAGGCTCGTTGTTCCCTCAGTCTTGTCAGACGCCGCCAACGACCATGATAGTGCGCAGTACTGATCCCACTGACGTGGCCCATTGAACCGGATTGAGAGGGCGATGTGCGATATATTGGGTCCAGCAATGTAATTAGTCAACTGACTCAGACCAACGTGCCTTCCCCAAAATTAAGTTTCCAAGTTCATCATTAAGTTCTTTATGATTATGCCAGAGCTGCCACTCTGTTGGATCTTTGCACCGGTCACCTGTAGTAGTCTTGGTTGCGTAGTAGCCACAGATCCGACGGTGCACAGGATAAGCAGGTTGCATCTACACGAACTGCCTCACATCTGGAAAGCTCGTGAATTTTTCCATGCCCGTCGCTATGTTCCGACGCCTGGTACCATCCAATCGGGTTAATGCGCGCTCGACCCTGGAGTTGCAATTCATCTATTACCCCACAAACGGATATTAAGCGGGGTGCATGACCTTCGACAGCCACTCGGCCGCAGACTTCCTCTAACAGGGCTAAGGACATATAGAAGATCCAAGCTGGCCGTCAAGAAAGCTTGTCAGCTGCTTCTACTGTTAGAATGAAGCATGTTACTGATAATTCGTTTTCCCCCCTTGTGCAGTGCTAGGCATTCAGGCTTGGGGTTGCATGCAGTGAAATCTTCAGCTTGGCCGTAATAAACCTCTCGGGTATTTCTGGTCGTCCAAGTTTGCGAAGAGGAGTAATAAGGGCTTGGAAGACATGACTGTGGGATGATGCGGCGACTTGGCTCATAAAGAGAGCCGCTGCTTCATATTCCAAGCCGGCTGCTGGAGAAAATTTTGTCCACAAGCGTCACTGATCGTTCATTGCCCAGGAATAGGACTCTCTTGGTCAATATGGGTTTTCAAGTTGTAGCCAAGAGTAAGACTGAGGAACAATGAGAATGCCACCAAGAGCTGCGTTGCGGATACCATATAAAATGCCTTCTTCACCACCCGATCATACTGTATCTGGTCACATCAGTGCTATCAGTGAGAACACTGAGTACGAAAGCCATGTTTCCTACTACTACTACAGCCGCAGCTGTGCTGGCTTTCTGCGCCTCCAATGCCTCAGCATGGGTCATCGGTACCCAGCAGACCGAAACCCATCCCAAAATGACCTGGCAACGCTGCACAGGCACCGGCGGTAGCAGCTGCACTAACGTCAACGGTGAAATCGTCATCGACGCCAACTGGCGCTGGATCCACGCCACCGGTGGCTACACGAACTGCTTCGACGGCAACGAATGGAACAAGACAGCCTGTCCCTCCAACGCTGCTTGTACGAAGAACTGCGCCATCGAAGGCTCAGACTATCGTGGCACTTACGGTATTACGACTTCGGGTAACTCCCTTACACTCAAGTTCATTACTAAGGGCCAGTACTCGACGAATGTTGGGTCGCGCACGTATCTCATGAAGGATACGAACAACTATGAGATGTTCAACTTGATTGGGAATGAGTTCACGTTCGATGTTGACCTCAGTCAGTTGCCTTGTGGCCTGAATGGAGCACTGTACTTTGTCTCCATGCCTGAGAAAGGCCAGGGCACACCTGGTGCCAAGTATGGAACTGGTAAGCTTTCTCAGTGCTCAGTTCATATCTCAAAAACACTCACTGACGCTGTGTTTAGGATACTGCGATGCCCAGTGTGCTCGCGATCTGAAGTTCGTCGGCGGTGAGGCGAATGCTGATGGATGGCAAGCTTCCACGAGCGACCCCAATGCTGGAGTTGGCAAGAAAGGCGCCTGCTGGTATGTTTAGCAGTACTTTTGTGAAGCTGACTACTCACGACTATCAGCGCTGAAATGGATGTTTGGGAAGCCAACTCCATGTCCACCGCTCTGACACCCCACTCATGCCAGCCCGAAGGCTACGCCGTCTGCGAAGAGAGCAACTGCGGCGGTACATACTCCCTCGACCGCTATGCAGGAACCTGCGATGCCAACGGCTGTGACTGTAAGCCTTGCTCTCCACACACGAACCCAATTACCTCGCTAACATGACCAGTCAACCCGTACCGCGTCGGCAACAAAGACTTCTATGGCAAAGGCAAGACAGTCGACACATCCAAGAAGATGACCGTCGTAACCCAATTCCTCGGCACCGGCTCCGACCTCACCGAGCTCAAGCGCTTCTACGTCCAAGACGGCAAGGTCATTTCCAACCCGGAGCCCACCATCCCGGGTATGACCGGCAACTCCATCACACAGAAATGGTGTGATACACAGAAGGAGGTTTTCAAGGAGGAGGTGTACCCATTCAACCAGTGGGGCGGTATGGCATCCATGGGCAAGGGCATGGCGCAGGGCATGGTGCTGGTTATGAGTCTGTGGGACGATCACTACTCGAACATGCTGTGGCTTGATTCTACGTATCCGACTGATCGTGATCCGGAATCTCCTGGTGCGGCGCGTGGGGAGTGCGCGATTACGAGTGGCGCGCCGGCGGAGGTCGAGGCGAATAATCCGGATGCGTCGGTTATGTTCTCGAACATCAAGTTTGGTCCCATCGGGTCTACTTTCCAGCAGCCTGCTTAGAATAGGATTACGCGGAACTTGAAAGAATCGAGGGTGTTGGAGTCGTGGTATAGCGAAGTACTTTGTCTTTGCTGCGACCACTGAAAGTTAGAATGTATATAGTTTCGTGTCTCATGGTCACTCGTTTGTAAATATGAAGACATTGACTTGGTCGACTTCATCTCCGCAAGTTTACGTACGTGCAATAACCAGTGGGCAAGCATCGACGTATTCATTGCAGGTCGGAGATGACGATACAGTGGCGCGACGTTTGCTCTTTGAGTGCACTGGCAGTCAGATCGAGGGAACGATGCCTGGTCGAATGTTTTCCGCAACACTGCCCGCATTGCATAGGCGATCAGAATGCTTTACTTTAACAGCATATCTAGGCTATTGCTCTAGTGCTTGCAGCGACACGTATGAAAAGGGATCGTAGTGTAGAGCTAGCGCCGGGGGCGTGTGTGTGTAATCACGACGCCGCACCACCGGCAGTACCACTACCCATCGCCCATCATTAATTATTCCGTGGTTAGTGATCGTTCGCAGTACAGCGAGGCTTCGATCGCGCATGCATGTGTGTTGTGTGTGCCTTGCTCCCCTTGTACGTTAACCGTAGTTGTTGGTAATGAGGTGGAGCTTTGATGATGAGAGACAGGTTTGATATAAGTGTTCTTCGCACAGTTGCTAGCTTCAAATCCGTTGCTACATAGACGAAGTCGGGTGGAGCGTGCTCACATGCTTGATCGCCGGTGGCAATTCCAGAGAGACGCTTAGCAGCAATAGGTCAATTGAGGGCTTGGATTGGGGCCGGACAAGCAACAACATATTCTCCTGTCCGCTCTGACGTCTTTCGCAATGTTGTTCTGGTTCGGATGCTTTGGGACGACTCATCGGTTGTTGAGCTTCGAAAATTTGGTTCGGTCTAGGCTACCCAAACCGGGTAACCACCAAACCTACCGCTTCGAGTATCACCCGAGGTTCAGCAGTATTGGCTCCCATATTGCCTATTCTTAGCGAGCTGCGACATTAAATATGACCTGCACCGCCCTACACCTCCTGCACTGCTGCACTGGTATTTGGCCCCCTCCAAGCACTTCTATACCACAGCTTAGACAACCATAATTCACATCCGCCTTGCGTTCTTAACGATACTATTCAGTCTTTCAATATGACGTCAGCCACAGGACATCCCTTTCGATTTCTAGATCTACCTGCAGAACTACGTTGCCGCGTGTACGAATATATCGAATTCCCTAGTACTTGGCACACCCTAGACAGAACACAAGCCCTTATCAAAACGAGAGACTGGCCAATTCCTCCTAAAGCCCAGGTCTACGACTCTCGTGTGACCCTTATTCAACCACACACTCCACTCGCGATCGATATCCTAGTAACTTGTCACCTCATCAACAAAGAGGCCCGTCCAATTCTCAAACGCAAGGTAGAGCACTGCAGAGCTCAGCCTGTACGATATCTTGTAGATTACAGTGCAGCATGGGCAATTGTTGCAGGTTCGAGTGCTTTGAGAAGCTGCCTCGGCGTAGCGGACTGGTGGCCCTTTAGAAGACGCGAAAATCGAGCGGTTAGGTCCTTTCTTCAGACTTGCGCCCTTGCCCTCTCTCGAACGCGTCAAACACAGGACGAAACTCAGAACGGAACACAGGATGAAACCCGGAACGATACAAAGGACGGAACACTGAATGGAACACAGAACGGCTCTCGAGGCATACGAACTATCGAAATAACGATAACCCACAAAAGCGAGATTGTGTATGGCAGGGAGCTCATGGACACCATGATATGGCTTAGTGCGCTTGATTACTACAGTCCAAATCGACTAGTATTTATATACAAGTCTCCGCTTCCCAAAATATCAACGCTCCCCACTACGCAGATGATCGATTCCAATGTCTTTGAGGAGCAGTTACTACAAAACATTCCGAGAGAACCAGGTAATATTAATCAGGCTAGCCCAGGGGTTTTCATAAGGCCACTTAGAGAAGAAGCTTATAGAACGCATGTAGCGGGCTTGGAGTTTTACTAGAGGCCGGCAAAGGCAGTAATGTCTTTTTGGATATGGGATCAAGGTCTATACGTTGTATGGGTTCTTTTCACATAATTGGTCATCAAGTTAAGAATGACACCAAATTTCAATTCCCATGATAATGATAAGAAAAGTCAAAACGCCAAACCCTAATTACTAAGATAGTAATTACTAAGTAAAATAGTATTATATAATAATAGTAATTACTATCTTAGTAATTACTAATTTTAGTAAATAGTAATTACTTAGTAATTACTATTTTACTATCTACTATTATTTTACTACTGCTTCTTGGACAACGGCTGGTTCGACTCATCTCAGCACAGACGATATTCACTTCCGTTCAGAGCGCCAGTCGCTGCGCAGGTTGCCGAAGTCGAAGGCGCTGCTGTTCACTATTCGCACGTACTTTGACCCTGTTACGGTGATTGCGCTGGAACCGCATGTGACTACAAGACTGGCGGAGGCCATCAGGAGTCGGGATGAGGCAGTGAGTTACTACAAGGGGAAGAGTCATTGGAAGGGTCTATTGTTGCCGTATTTCGATGAGATGCACCAGAAGCAGGTGGAAAGCGAGGTTTTGGAGGGGAAGGAAGAGGGAGAATTTCCGTGGTAATCCAAGGAGTGAGGTGCGGATGTGTAATGCTGCTGCACCTTGGACATTGAGATGCAAACAATACAGCAAAGCTCGCTGCATGATGTTATTGGTATACATATCGTCGATTACGGTCCACGCAAGTACTAGTTCACGTCTGGTAATCGCACCGCAATGTCTCCAGACTGTGTAATATACCGCACCCACGGCAGGGAAGGATATTGCAGCTAGAAATTTGTTAGCATTTGCCAGTCGGACACGGTCCACAGTCTCGCTTACCTTCGGTTCAATAATCTTCAGATACCTGACCTGAATACCCGATGTTGTAAAGTAGGGGATTTCAAATTTGACGTTGATCGGTCTCTTTCCCTTGCCAGCACCAACACCGCCCATACTTCCACCAAAGCCACCCATCATGCCGCCACCTTTCTCATCGTCGCCTCGCACGGAGGGCAGACCTAGCTCCGCGCGCATGAGGAACTCCTTGCCGCCACCGAATTGCTTAATCTTCCATACTATGGAGGATGTTTCGGGGGCGTAGTGTACGGTGCCGATGTTGGTTCGGAAGCGGGGTGTGTCTGCATCTTCGGGTACGGGTATCGAGATCTGGACGTTGTTGGCTGTGCTCCGCCGCTTAAACTGTGCTCGCGCCTGTTCGGTGTTAGTCATTGCATCAGGAGTAATGCAAAACTGCCTACCTTCAACATGTACTCTATCCTGCTGCCGGAGTGACTCTCTACTATGCACTCGACCCAGATCAAGGGCTTGACTTGTGTGTTCAGGCGGTAGCTCATAAGCTCGAATTCACCATCGGGCGGGATGAAGGAGATGGTCCGGTCATTTTCGAATCGTGACAAGCGCACGCACTGGTGGAACTTGACGTCTTCCATTTCGACGGCCTTTCCGCGCGTCGCTCTGCCGGTGGTCTCGAACATGACCTTGTCGTTGAGGCCCAACCGCAGCTCGGGCATACCGGACAGGTAGCACTTCATCTTGACAGCTCCCAGGATCTCAGACCGTAGCACATTGCCGTCTGCAGAGACGAGCAAGTTGAGCGACTCGATGACGTCGAGGAAGACCTCGTTCTTGCGGTACCGGATACCTTCACTTCTCCAGCTGACTGCGTTGGTGACTGCAATCGGTGGCCGGGCCACCTCCAGCTTATGCGACTCCTGTGTGATGTACTCCTGCAATATCTTCGTCTCGGTCGTTTGTGGGTACCCAAAATCCATCATCTCGTCTAGCAACTCGTAGATGACAACAAAGTTGTCTCGTATACTCTCCTCCTCCAGCTCCTTGAAGTACTCGGTGAAGACCTCGACGATCTTGTGCAGGAAGAGGAGGATCTCGGCGGCATTGGTGTTTCGCTTGGTGAGGGCGAGGAGGTAGAGGTTGTTATGACGGATGTAGAGGTAGTTGATGCCTTCGTTGGAGAAGCATGGCGGCACGGCGGAGCTGTCTTCTTCGGCCTCGCTGAGCAGGACGGGGAACTTTTCGACGGCGGACATGGGAATATCTCCACGGTAATTGCGCGCCAGAAGGGTCTATACAGAGTCGTTAGTATGGAGCTCCCCCGTGTACCCCACAGGCAACGAGCGCACCTTGCCCTTGAGGTCGAGGAAGAACACCGCCGACGCCATTGTGAAAGAAGAAAGTCGTCAAATGTAGGAGAGAACCGTGTTGTGTCTATCGGATCATGGTGCACGTGATGTCAAGAGTCGGGATGTCGTTCGTGTTGCGGTCGCGAGGCCGAGCTGGAGATGCCAAATATCCGTCGCTCCTGCCCGCGGCCTGCGCGCTAGGGCCACCTTTCGACCGCGCTAACAACACAAGCTTCAGACCCTCTAAACCTCCACACCAACCCTCTTCCAACTCATCTGGGATGGATGATGTCGGCCATAGCCAGACACGTCCAATCTCAGGGCCGCTTCAGGCTGCCATGCTACGCCCCAGAGCGGGTCTCGAAGCCTAGTGGCTTTTGCATCTCTCCAGGGCGCTTACCTGCTCACAGCTAAAGCCTCGAGCTATATAACTCGTACAGCCTGCTCCTCAGCCTTCTAGCCCTCATTCGCACTTCGCTTCGAGTTACCGCACTCAGCTTGCCCAATTCCAATCTCGTGAATCGTTATCATGAACAACAGCAACATAGCACTACACCCTACGTCTTCTGATAATGTCGGCGACGCAAATGTGTCTCAGGAATTGAGTGCAAACAATGCCTCCACTCTCGAATCGGAAACCACGGATTTTTTCGTTCAAGATGCTGATACGGGTACTTTCCTCACGGAGCACTTGTGCCAAACATGCCGTGTGCTCAAACTGGGGGAGCTGATGACGAATTCGACGGAGAAGAGAAAACACCAGCAGCAGCACGAGCGTATTCCCGTCGCGCCAAACTCGGACTGCCCTCTGTGTAGATTCCTAGGATACATGGTCCAGAATCCTGCATCTGAGACTGATTTCATAAAGCTGGAGTGCTATGAGGAAATCCCCAGACAGTATCGCTTCGACCCGTGTATATTCAAGTCTACCCTCGAGTCCAGCAAGACTGCCACTCGCTATCTTTTGCCTTCGAAAAATGGCGACATCGACGCCCGGCCGCAACCTCTGCACAAAGCACTACGCCCGGACTCCGTGGACTTTGAAGCTATTCAGGCATGGATGAAACACTGCGATGAGAATCACATCCAACACTGCTCTGCGACAAACAATGAAGGTCCTGCTCCGCGACCGTTCCCGCCATCTGGCTTTAGATTAATCGATTGCTTGAACCATGCTATCATTCCATGGGCACCTAACCAGCCATATGTGGCTTTGAGTTATGTGTGGGGAACAAACCACAACCAAACAGAAGACAGCTCGGCGTCGAACATCTTTCACAATCTTCCGAAGACGGTAGAGGACGCCATGACCGTAGTCTCAAGACTGGGCTACCGCTACCTGTGGGTTGATAGGTATTGTATTGACCAGTCCAATGCTTCCGAGGTACAACGACAAATTTCCGCGATGGATCTGATCTACCAAAGCGCTGAGTTGACTATCATTGCGGCAGCTGGAGACGGTGCGGACTTCGGACTGCCTGGCGTTAGAGCAGGCTCGCGAGCGCCACAACCGCGACTGATAATCAATGGTATCATGTGGGCATCCGTGCCAATGCTGCCAGCCAGCGTAGTTCCTAGGTCTACATGGAACACGCGAGCTTGGACATTCCAAGAAGGCTATTTTGCGCGTAAGCGTCTGATATTTACGGATGAGATGGTCTTCTTCCAGTGCAACCGGGTTTGTCGTCTGGAGACCTCGCATACACCTACCCAAGTACCCGAGATTCAGAGTGCACGTACGTTCCGCCGACTACCACTTTTCCTACATTCTGGGCCAGAACTTTTACTGCCTATCACACGCCCCGAAACTGGCTGGCGTATTCTACACCTGATTCGGGAATGTTCGAAGCGCAACTTGTCTTTTGGTTCAGATGCTATTCGTGCCGTATTGGGTGTTTTGTCATCGCGTGCAGCGACGCAGCTCTCCGAGATACCTGACGGTCTGAGCTCTGGCCAGTTTGTTCACTATTGGGGATTACCAGTAACGATTGCCCCTTACTCTGGGATTTCCGAGCGTGTTGCTGAGGACTTGAAGTCGTTTGCTTTCCTCAATCTAAAGACACAACTATACGCTGCTCTTGCGATGGGCTGCTCCTGGAAGGGCAATGAGGGAGCGCGAAGAAAGGAGTTTCCTACTTGGACATGGGCAGGATGGAACGCCGCTGTAATCTGGATGCCGACATCTAGTTGGGAAAAACGCAAGTTTATCGAAACAGACTTGCCTTCGCTGGTGTGCGTGCAGAAGGTTGGCGGCAAATACGAACAGCTCAATGAACACTTCATGCGGTCACTCATACCATCACAAGCCGAATTATCCACCCTGTACACCTATCGACTGTCCATGGACCTCACCCTGATAGATGTTAAATTGTCGTATGCCGGGAGACATTCCATTTTTTCTTCGGAAATCCCAATCACAGAGACAGGGCCCATGCCCGACGACTTCGATCTATCATGGGCAGACAGATGGAATGCCGGCTGGCTCATTTGGGACTTTGAAATAACAGCAACTGCGGAAAAGGACGGTGCATTTTTTACGGAGCTCTGTACCGACACATTCGACTGTGCGATCATGTTTGGACACTACGGGCTGCTTCTCAGAACACGGAACGGGATATCGGAACGTATTGGTATCTTGGGCACGCTCGATGGTTACTTCGGATTAAAACAGACGGAGACAGCTTTTGAGACGGACTTTGAGATCACTGAGAAGCTACCGCACCGCGTCCGCTGTTTGGAAACGTATTTTCCGACACGGAAAGGGGAGATATTGCTGGAGTAAAGCACTCGTATCATGACATACGTCACGTCTCCGCGCAACTATTCGTCCTTTAAGTCCACACTGCTGGCTTTAGCCAGCATATATGTATACTCCCAGAGCGATTGAAAAGAGAGCTGTAAATGCTTCGTCGTCAAACGGCGCGTTCCCGTATCGCAGCGGGTGACAATGAGCCTGTCCTTACGGCTAACAACATCGGAAATTGGTGGCCACCTACTTAAGCAATCACGCCGTCCATGAGATATCTAAAAGCAGTGACAGGCACGTGCCCAGACCTTACAATTGCCTGTGTGTATTGTGAGCTTTGTGCTGAACAAGCATCGGCTCCAAGCAGCCGCCCTGATTGCACAAATTGCCCAGCCACATGTCTTTCCAAGCAACAATCGCGATAGAGCGGCGCTCGATTCCGCAGTCATCAGCAACAAGTTGAAGGCGCGATAGCGCCCATGCTTTTCTGTATCGCACTGGCACCAAACAATGCACATGGTGGTCATCTTACCAGCGCGTGAACCCCAGCCACGTTATCCGGGGAAATGCAAGCGACGATCGTTGGCCAGCCAAGGGTCCTTATCTGCACCCGCCTCCAAATTTGTGACAAGCAACGGTATCGCAGAATCGTTCTGGTCTCGATTCGCTTGGGTTCGCTTGCATCACGGGCTTTGAGTGGTTGAAGATTCTTAGTTCACCAGGGAAAGGGACCGAATTCCAGATCTGGCATGGCTTATCTTTGTCCTGCACTTGGCCACGATACAGACGACATGTCGTGAACTAATTTCGCCGAGGGTGAGGACATGGATAAGAGGCGCAAGTCCCCATGGAAAATTAATGGAGATTGTGACAGACTTCATTTTTCCACGCCAATACAAGGCGGCTGCGGCTCAATATGCCTATCATTGAGAAACCCCACTTTACGTGGAAGGTCGAACAGCCAAAGTCGGTGTTCGCAGAAGGCAATGCGCGATGGTAATCCTGTTCGAAAATATGCAAGAAAAGGTTGGAAGGGCTGATCTCTGAACAGGACAAACAAAGATCTCGACCCCGTTCCTCGCCATGCTCGAAAGTGGGGCGTTACGAGCTTCATCTCATACTGGGTATCTGATGCATTCAAGTAAACTCAATCCCCCAAAACTAGTTAACATCAACCTAACATCCTCTCAGCGCAGCAACATGGCAATTTGCCTCTTCCATAATCGCAATCGGTACAATACACTGTTCCATTCCGTCCAACCATCCACCTAACACCCCATCCAGGTCTATCATGGCGCGAATCCCTTGGCATAGTTGCTCTCGCCTTCTTCATGATCTCCTTCATCATCGCGCTCAATGGCGCTATTGGCGTAATCCACCACGTCCCCTTCCCCGTCCTCGCGCGCGCATCCTGGGGTTTCTGGGGCTCCTACATCGCCATCATCTCGCGCGCCATCCTCGCAATCTTCTGGTTCGCCGTCCAAAACATGAACGGCGCCAACGCAACCCGCGTGATGATAGGCGCCATCTGGCCCTCCTTCCTCACCCTCAAGAACGGCATTCCTGAATCCCAGGGCATCGAGACGAACACCATGGTCAGCTTTTTGCTGTTTTGGCTCGCTAGTGTGCCGTTTTTGTGCATGCACCCGAATAACCTCAGGTGGTTGTTTATGGCAAAGAGTGTGATTGTGCCGATTGCGTGGATTGCGATATTGATCTGGGCGTTTGTGAGTACAGACGGGGGCGAGATGTGGGCGCAGAAAGCGACGTTGGAGGGGAGTGCGTATTCGTGGGCATTCCTATCCTCTCTGACCTCCGTCATTGGAAACTTTGCTACCCTATCCGTGAACCAGGTAAGTCTCTACCACTCCTTTTTTATACCGCACATGAGGCTTGATATTGAACCACCAAAACAGGCTGATTTCTCCCGCTACTCCCGCGTCTCCGTAAAATGGCAACTCATCTACGTCCCCTTCCTCCCGCTCGTCTTCACATTTATATCCTTCATCGGCGTCGCCGCCACCTCCGCCGGCCACGTCAAATACGGCAGCCTCGACTGGGACCCCATGGCGCTCATCGCGCACTGGGACAACCGCGCCTGCCGCTTCTTCGCCGCCTTCAGCTTCGCCCTCGCCGCGCTCGGCGTCAACATCTCGGCCAACTCACTCTCCGCCGCCAACGACCTGACCGCCTTGTTCCCACAGTACGTGAACATCCGGCGCGGCCAGCTCATCTGCGCGGTGCTTTCGTGGGCGCTCGTGCCCTGGAAGATCCTCAAGAGCGCGGGCAGTTTTTTGAACTTTATGAGTGCGTATGCCGTGTTTCTGGGCCCCATTGCCGCGATCCTCGTCTGGGATTTTTGGGTCGTGCATCAGCGGAAATACGACACGCTGGCGCTTTACCAACCCGGTGGCATATATCGGTACACGGCGGGATGTAATTGGCGCGCCATCGTTGCGTTTGTGGTTGGCGTCGTGCCGAATCTTCCGGGGTTTATCAATTCGATCAATCCGGGCATTGATGTTGGGGTTGGCTCTAGGCCGTATACGTTTGGCTGGCTGCTGGGGTTTGTGGCCACGAGTTTGGTGTATGTGGTGTTGGAGAATGTGGGTTGCGCCGCCGACGGAGACGTTTATTGAGAAGGCGGTTTTGCCGGATGAGATATACGATGGGGCTGGGGTAGTGGATGAGAGTGTTAGCGTTGGGAAGTGGGGGGAGGAGAATGGGAATGAGAAGACGGGTTGGAAGGCGAAGTTGGATCGGATATTGTAGTTTGATAGGAAGTGGGTAAGTGGAACTCAGCGTCAGATAGGTACCAAGTAACGCGTAACTCGAATATAGAGATTTGCTCCAAGTTTTATCTGATAGTAGAAGGTTCGGCTGACCGTTGTTGTCATTCCATATCCTGGTACAATTCATGCCATGATTGATGTAGTTCAACTTGTACATTGTGACACTCCGTCTTCAAGCTATCAGACATATCCGTTCATAAGATCAGCAAATTCGTTTGTAATCGACTAACCTGAGTCCCCACCACAATACGCAGTACGCCATTCGCACCATGCCAATATTTCACATGCTCAAATCCATCTCCTCTGCACCGCTCTCCTCATTCTCCTTCACTTCTTTCTTCTCCACAAGCCCAAACCTCTCCTCAACCTCCCTAATAACATTCTTCCTCCCCCTCCCAAACCCCCCTTCATACTCCCTAGCCCCCTTCCTCCACTTCCTCGACAGCCTGTCCCCATGTCCAAACACAACAAACTCTAGTAAGAGTTGTTCCGCATGTAACTCCCTCCTCAGCCCTTCATTCAGCACACAATCCAGCGCCAACTCCATCGCGCCGCCAAACTCACTCCACCCCTCCTTGCCCAGGATATTCCAATCCTCTTCGTCGACGCCTGTGATTTCTTCGTCGTCGAGATAGGGGAAGGCGAGCAGGTCGAACGTGTCCATCGGGTACGTGCGCAGCATGAGCGGGACGAGGTCCGGGTAGCGCACGTCGCCGACCTTGCCTGTGAGAAGATCGTGCAGGGTAGTCAGGGAGGGCTGGTTGAGCATTAAATGGCTGAGACCGCATGGCGCGTTCCCCAAGATCGGGTGCGTGAGGCGCATATCCAACTTCACCAGGAAGAGGTGAAACAGCAGGATATCCGCGTCGCTCCAGATGTCCGTGTCCTGCAGAAAGGACTGGCGCTGGTGCGTGTGCTTGAGATTCCACCAGCAGCCAGAATTTGCACAGCATGGATTCGGTGGGTGAGGGGAGCGCGCCGCAGCCCGAGAGTGTGAGGGATGAGAGGATGCCGCGTACGATGGTTTGCCGGTGCAGGACCATGCCGACCCAGCGCCAGCTGGGGACGTCGCGGGCGAGCCAGACGCGGTCGTTCATGGGGCGCAGCATGGGGTCGGAGATGCACAGGTGCGGGAAGAGGATCCAAGTGAAGACATGGCTGCTGATGGGGGCCCAGTAGCGCGCGTAGTCGTGGAGGATCGAGACGCTGTATTTGTTGAACAGGTAGTGGAATTCTTTGTCGATGGCGTACAGGTTGATGGCAGAGTCGAGTGGGAGGCGCAGAGCGAACTGGAAGAAGAGAGTTTGGGTGGCGGAGGAGGGAGCGGTAGATGTTGAAAGGCGCGGGTGGGATGGTGGACGCGGGTGCTGGAGGTGCGTTGGTGACATCGTCGGCGGCGGGTTTCAAGGTAACCGGGATGTCCGGTCCCCAAACGGACGCTGCGGCGTTATTGACGCGGTGACAACGGCGACTGAGGATGCGTGGGGTGGTATCATCGGAAGAGGGTGGGACGAGAGGTGGCGAAATGGCGGATGCGGTGCGCTTTCGTGAACTCGTTGGGATGGGACCATCGAGTTCTATGGGACTAAGAGGTGGATTCATGTCGTGTCCTGGCTGTGTGTGTGTGTGGTGTGAAGAATGTCGAATGTGTTGTTGTAGTGGAAGTGAAGCGAGTGGTGCGGTATGGTCGTTGTGCGAAACTCGCTGTCAAAGTATATGTGTTTGGGTTAGCACTAAGAGCATGTTCAGGCAGACATATTGTCATGCAAACGAAGGTTGTCACATGGCAACCGCTTAACTACGCAAAATCCTAAGTGAGCGCAAAGTGAGAGTGAAGAAGGGCAATAGCAAGACTTGGCTGACTGATGCGGGGAAATCGCCACACGGGAGCATTGAAGGTGAGAAGGGTGAACAGCGCAAGAACGACGATATCGTAGAACATGGGATGGTCACGCTCATGAATTGTTGACATTTAAAATCTATACATATGCCAAGGTATGGTCTTCCCGGAAGGTTGCTGGCTGATGTCAGTATAACAGCAGCATACAGATAGTGCGCAGACTCACCATTCACTCCCAACGATGTCTCACCGCCCGCCACGGATGATCCAGTCACGACCAACTCACCAGCGATGTGATCGTCAGTAGTCTTGTGCTGTGGAGTGTCTTTCAACTTGATCTCGAGACTACTGAGTGGCACACCGAAATGGCTGTGCTTGTTCGATGGCGCCAGCCCCCGTCGGTAGTCATAGACGTTGGTCTGGGCGACTGCGCCAGCAACTTTGGCGGCTGTCAAAGCATACAGAACACGGGCCTTGGTATAGACGCGCAGATCTGACAAATCTTCGGAACTCAGAGGTGGGGTGTTGAGGCCAGCTCGCTCAGAAACAAAGAGTAGCCGCAGCTTTCCTGGTGTTGTGCCTAGAGTTGCGCGTGGAGGGGCGTTCAGTTTGGTCAGAAACGTGTCAGTTGGGAGACGACCAGCGGTCAGCATGCGAGTCTCGAGGTAATGGGCGAACTTCTTTGGTCCGCTCAGTCCAGATGCGCTCGTAGTGCTGTGAAGTTTGGCAGCAGTTTCAGCGGAGACGACTGCGATGGTAGGGGCAATTGACCGGGTAGCCAGAGTGAGATCGACTCCCTGTCCAGCCACTGAGTTGATGACGACAGTTGAATGAGCGAACAGGGCAGCCAAAGTCAGACACAAGCTGTAGGAATGGGTGAAGGCATCGGCAGGTAGGAAGGTATCGGAGGAGTTGAAGCGATGCGCGGCAGGCAATGCAGTGATGAGGGAGCCGACAGCGGCAGCGAGGTTTTGCTGGGTGAACTCGACGATCTCGGCTGGCTTTCCAACAGTCTCCTGCCAGAGGAACACAACGCCTGGGACTTTATCGGAGTTGGAGGGCAGGGCCACGCTCCCATTCTGCTGGTCCTGCACGAGCTCATGCCATACTGAGACGTCAATTTTCCCGCCAATGCCCTCGGGAACCTCGCTCCAGTCCATATGCCTGCTGGTCTTCTCGACAGTCCAGATAATCTGTCGCAGACCGGGTGCTCCTTGAATGACATCAGCGAGGGGCACGGATCCAGCTTCAGCAATGAGGGCGTCGGCTCCCGTCTGAACGAGAAGGTCGACGAGGGCAGGATGGGGCTGGTTGTACGGGATCAAGATGGGGGTGAAGCCGTAGAAAGCGCCGGCGAACAATGCAGCCAGAAACTCGATGCTGTTGGGCAGGTAGATGGCGACTCTCTTTGCTCCGTGGTCCTTGAAGTGCTTGCCAATAATTGCAATCTCCTTGCTTATGCCTTCGACCTTGTGTTCCGAGACGCCTTCCTTGCCGTAGACGGTCATGATGGTGGCTGTGCCGCTCGAAGTCGCACCTCGTTCGAGAGGGATTTCACCAACAACGCGCCGCCAGATATCTCGGAGATCGCCATCCTTGCCGGCCGAGTACATGGGAGCGCCCGGAGGCTTTACAGCAAGCCCGGTGCGAAGAGGGTCTGATGTGCGTCAGCATACCAAGCAGCAATGCATACTTTGGCAGATACGCACAGCCATGGGGAGTCTCGGGAGATCTGAAGACGGCGGACTCTCCCGGCTGCCTCACATAGGAAGCCTGGGCCTGTCTGGCAAGCAGCAATGGGTGCGTGTCGGCATCCGCCGTGTCGTATATGATCCAGCCTATGAAGCCGATGATTCCGACGGCGATGAGGGTCGTGTATGTGTTCCAGCCGGCTAGAATGGCGGATATGGAGGCGTCCAGCTGCTCGATTAACCCGGCCATGTTGCGTGTGCAGTGCAAGTGTCGATGTGGAGAGCGGAACAGTGAAGCTCGTAAGCCCGGGAAGCTAGCTCACGGCGGCGGGCCCGGCGGGGTGAAGGCTAGTGATAGTCCATGTGGCTGCAGGGTCCGCGCGCCTGGACCGAAACCTCCGAGCGCCGTCGGTTGCAATTGTTGACAGTCGCCGTTGCTGCACGACCGCTGCTCGAAACTCACTCCCACCACAATGCGGCTATAACAAATCGCCCGTCCGACAACCTGCCTACTAACCACTAACCACTAACCATACAGGAACAGCGACTGAAAGTGATAGCTCGATCGCCTCAGCTATTGCACTACAAATCTCGACCAAATCCACCACAAACAAAGGGAGCTGCATAGCTTCAAGAGCTCCCAAAACCATGTCTCTCGCCAGGACTACGCAGTCTGCGGTACAGCGCGCACCTGCGACACCCTCCACGCCATCCACTCCAGCCGCACAAGCCGACCAGCCCTACACACCGGGCGGGTCATGGAAGCATCCCAAGTTCGATGAGATCGCGCGCCGCCAGTATGCCACCACCTTTGACGAGCGCAACGTGCGCGCTATCACTGCCAACGCTGGCCTGCTCTTCCTCTCCATGTATGGCAACACCATCACCTCGCAAGTGAAGCTCCTAGAGTATGCTGCGTATGTACACCCTACCCGCTCCTACATCTCATAGACTCTCTGTCTGACTTGGCCTCCAGCACACCAATCAACGCCGTGGTCAGGGCTGTTCCGTACAGCGAATGGGCCATAGTCCTCATTCGCCTCGCCTTCGCCGTCAACATTGTCATCGCGTTCCTGCCTCTCGTCCGCCGCTACTACCCCGACGACATCGCCGACATCCCTCTCACCCCCTCACAGCGCGCGTCCATGGGTCTGCGGACAGACGTCATGTCGCCACAAACACCAGGCTCTGCATTCGCATCACCAAACTACGTCACGCCCCCGCGATACCAGCGCTCTACACCGCGTAGCAGCAGCTTCAGCAACCAAGACCGCAGCTCACAATCACCCCTGTCGGGAGCGCGTGGTGGCTTCGCTCTGTCCACATCCAACTCGCCATTCTCGCCCAGCCAAAGCAACGGCAGTCCCTTATTCCAGAAGGCCCTTTCTGGGTCGACGTCAAAGCGATTGAGCTATGGAGGAACACCAATGAGCGGCAGTCTGTTTGGAGACAGCTCGTCGAGCGCAACTCCTGGGCACCCCCACGCCTTCGACCGGGCCGAGCGAGCGTGGGACTGAACTAACAAAGTGGATTATACGAGAAGCCGGAGGGACAGGCCCCGGGAAGCAGCATCTTCACATGGAGTGGAGAACGAGTCGTGTGATGTAATAGTGCAGCCATGTTTACATGTCGCTTATACCCTGACGTATTGCGCCGGCGTTTGGAATTTTGTTTAGCATAGCCCGTCCAGTCATACCCCAAAATCTAGAGTGGAAAATACCCAATCCCAACCGACTCTCTCCCTACCGTGATATCATACATGCTACCCGCTCATGTCCCACCGCCTCACGAAAACCTATCCCCCTTCCTACTCCGATAAACATCACCCGCCTCATACTTGCTCTTCTCCCTCGCCCTCGCCTCCGCATCCGCCGGCTCATGTCTCGTCGGCGCCGGGTCCATGTTCGCCTGCACACTCGGATTGCCGCTCTCATCCGCGCCGCCACCGAAGCCCGGCGAGCCCGCAATGCCGCTGCCCGCGCCGGCCTGTGAGCGCTGCGCAGGCGCCGCAGCGAGCAGTTGCGACGTCGTCGACGCGTCGCTGGGGGAGGAGTTCAGGTGTTGCTGCTCGAGCTGCCATACGCGGATGCGCTTTTGGCGGTCGGCTTCGGCTTTGGCAGCGCGGTCGGCGTTGATGCTGCGTTTCGCGAAGAAGTAGGCGCCGCCGCCGGCGACGATTAGGGTGGCCCAGCCGTAGCTAGATTCATCGTCAGGATTGGGTATTTTTGGGATGTGAACGTGTGGTTCGCTGGGGATTTGGCATGTGTTTGTCAAATCGCCGTCTTGCGCATTGAGCGTTGTGGAATCATGTGCTGGGCGCGGAGAGGTGACGTACTAGACGGATTTGACCTGCGCGCACTGTCAGGACGTGTATTTATAGGTCATTTGTAATAATACTTACGGTATTCATTTCTGCGACTTCTCGGACAGCTTGGCTTTTGGTTGTTCAAGGTGTAGAGAGCGCCGTTGGGGTGTGAGCGCTGCGGTAAGTTTTTCGTGCCATTGAGGCAAGTGGTCTGATGTCGTAGGGCTTGACAGGGATCGTGCAGCCATACACCAACGGCCACAGTCAAGCACCTTCATCGACTTCAACTCTTCCACCACCGTCTGATAAGATACATCGCGTGCACCGTCTGACTGGAAAATCGCGAACAGCCCGATATGTCATCCGCACATCATATCGGTCAATCCGCGGCATTTCGGCAATCACCAAAGACCATTTAGATCGGATCAAACGGCTGCACGTTCATATGCGAAGCAGTGATTCTTAACACTTCGAATCATGCTGCAGCCATGATTGTTCAACACCTGACTGCCGTTGATGGCATTCGAAACCCATCCTCCCATCGATCCACTGAACTGTAACCGAAGTGACCCACTTACCGCCCGCGCTCGACCTCAAACACCTCTTCGCGAGGCTTCATCGCTATCGCGCAAGATCCATTCGTTCAATGTTCGCTCCAGCCACGTCGGCATATGCTCGGATTATGCACGCCATCTGTCCTGTGCAGTCATGTTTGGTGGTGGCGCGCAACTTCTCTGATTCGAAACTTGAAATTGCCATTGTCGAAACCTCCCATGCTTCATCCTCGGCGCCAAGTCCGCGACATGCGATCCTCGTACGGCCAAAAGCTTCGATTTGGGCCTAAACGCCTGCGCCAAGGAAGTTTTAAGCGGGTGGAGAATCGTTACTCAATACTGACATCCCGCGGTCATTCCAAAAGAAATCCTCCACGGAGCGTGCACGCCGCACCCTTACCGCGCCAGATGTAACGAGCGACCTCGACTAAGCCTTGACTAGACCTGAGGCCGTGTTCGAAGGCACCAAGCGCCCATGTACTGCCCCTCTCGAAAGCGGCAATACGTCTCGTAGTGGTGGGCACCACCATGGCCTCGAAGGATGGTATCCATAGTAAGGGGTAGCTCGTGGTGGTGATTGAGTATATAGGGACTGTCCTGCTTCGTGAATTCGATATCCACTTCTTTGACAGAAACATCAGGAACACCTTCTTTTCTTCCATTCACTAGTTATTCACTTCAAGCGCAGCGCGCATACTTATTTCACACCTAACTTTAAGATGCATTACCAATCCTCTGTCCTTGCGCTAGCCGCTCTCTTCACCACTGTGCACTCCCACGCAGCTATTCTCGCTGCTGTCGGAGACTCTGGTGCCAGTCAAGGTTTCTTGGGTAAGCTTTGATACTTCTTGACTGTCATGGACTTCACTGACTCTATTTCCAGTCGACGCCAACATTGCTCGCAACTGCACCAACATCTCCCCCTGCCAACAGGATGCCACCATCATCCGTGACAGCGAGATCACCCAGAACATTGTCAACGCCTGCGGCCGCACCGAGATCAACGGCAACATCGACATTGGCGAGCAGACCGAGAACGAGCTCGCCGCCGGCCGCATGACCCAAGTCTCCAAGGGCTCCGTCATGAAAGTCACTATCCACCAGGTCAACGCCGATGGCGCTGGTCCCTTCGAGTGCGACATGGACGAGACCAGCAACGCAGTCACCACCTTCACTCCCCTCAAGGTTACCAACAACGTCCCCGGCTCCTTCGGCCTGTCCCAGGAGAAAACAAAGCAGTTCACCATCAACGTCGAAATGCCAAAGGACTTCAACTGCATCGGTGCCTCGACCGGCGACATCTGCACTGTCCGCTGCCGCAACACTGCCGTCGCTGGCCCCTTTGGCGGCTGCTTTGCTGTCCAACAGACCGACGGCCAAGGCCGATCTGACGACAGCGCTGCGAGTAAGTCTCCAATTTATTTTTCTTCTTTCACAACACATCTGCCCACGCATGTATGTAAAGTATACTCACATCCCCCGAAGGTGTAGAAACCGCGCAGACGCTCCAAGGTATCGAGGCGCAGATCCTGCAGAACAAGAAGGATCTGCCCGCGGCCATCATTGCGAACCAGAACGCTGGTGCGGGTGCGGCTGAGCAGGGCGCGGCTGCGATTTCTGGTGCGTTGCTTTTTTATTCACTAGTCAATGTGTCTGGGCTAACGGTTTTTAACAGCGCTGATTACGGCTACGATCGACCCTGCTGCGGGCGCCACGCAGGCTCCGGCTGCTGGTAATGGAAATGGAAAGGGAAATGCTGGCCAGGGTAACAACAACGGTGGTAAGGGTAACGGTGCTGGTGCTGGTAACGGTGCTGGTGCTGGTAACGGTGCTGGTGCTGGTAACGGTGCTGGTGCTGGTAACGGTGCTGGTAACAACGCCGGTGGTCAACAGCAAGCCGGCAACCAGCAGCAAGCCGGTAACCAACAGCAAGCCGGCAACCAGGGCGGCCGTGGCGGTGGCCGCGGAGGCCAGGCCAACGGCAACAAGTCGCGCCGCACCAAGAGGTCTAGGTTCATCAGCACCGGACCTTTGTAGACGTCTCCAACATGACAAGACACGACAGGTGACAGCGATCCCGGGGCAAAGAGAGACTTGTAAAAAAAAATAGTAGCAGAGATGGATTTGGTATGCTCTTATATGTATATACCCTTTTGATAGATAGAACGTGGATACTTGGCTCGTAGAGGTCAAGATTCGGTATTTTGCGCATTGTGTCTGGGTGATGTGTTGTGCGAGAGTGACATGCATATAGTCGTTATGGTGTGCTGCACGTCAGATATGCATATATGCACTGCGAATACTCGCGCGACGCGTATGCTAGACGAGTACTGTAATGCTGTGGAACGAACAGGCCGTTGGATGGGTTGCTCGTATATCATCGATAGCTAATCGAAACAGCACAAGCAAAGTCAAGCAACATGAACATGCAAGACATCGACACCAGCTCCGCCGACGCGTACACCGCGTGGCATCTGACATGTTGTACAAGCAATTGCAATTGATAGAGAGAGAGAGGTCAAAGTAAGATTCGCCATCGGCGTTTTCCCTCACCGTCCACCGACGCGATCGACATACGGAGCTTCCTGCTTTAGACTCCGACGACACTTCGCTTCCACCACAACACAATGACGAAGCACCACATGCATCTTCGATCTCGAGAAGTTTGCCGAGGAGATTGTCTAATCGTGAAGATCTCGTGTAGCCAAGACAAAGTGTGATCATGTTAACGCTTGCCAAGGATAGGCTTTGTCCGTGTTTTCTCCCCACTCCGTTCTCCGAACGACGCCTTGTCTCACTTGACTGCTGTAACCACACCGTCTTACTTTTTTTTTGGAGTCGACCAATGAGTTTCTGTCGCTAGTCAACCAAACTGTTCTCCGTCTTCTGGTCCTCTAGTACATGCAGCTGTAGGGCTGAGCTTTTGCCCTGCAGCGCTGCCTCACACCAATGGCGCAGTCTGAGACGCGTCAGCGTAGGTTTTTGTGGTAGGCTATGTGTTAGACGGGACCCCGACGGTATGACGGGCCGCGCGTGTTGTTGCTGGATGTATTTGAAGGAGAGGATGGGTCGTGTGTGGGTTTGTTTCGAAACCTTTCTAGTATTTGTTTCGACGACGCTTGAAATTGCCACAGCCGCTTGTATCATTATTCCCGATTCTTGACATATATATAGAGAGAGAGAGAGAAAGTATCGGCACGAAAGAGCAAGGAAATAACACCATCATGAAGTTCAGCCTAGCAGCCATTACGGCACTCGCCACACAAATCTTCGCACAAAGCATCACTCCAGCCCCGACACCAACCAACAATGGTCCGTGGTTCGATGGAAACCCTCCTCCCTGGGCTACATCAGATGCAGCACGCTGGTCCTCCATCTACGCCTCCCTCGTCTCCGACGGCCGAATCCCGTCAACACTAACCGCCGCCCCTTGGCCAACCTCGGGCTGGGGTCCAGGCGGCGGTCCCTGGGGTCCAGGAAACAGCGGAAAACCCGGCGGACACTGGAGCGGTACGCCGATTCCCCTCCCCCACCATACTCACCGCAAATACTAACAATCATCCCCCAGGCCCCCCTTTCGGCCCATCCAACTTCGGCCCCTGGTCCTCCTGGTCCGCGCTCAGCAACTGGCAATCCGCGCCTTGGACCGCATGGTGGGGCGGCTCCGCGTGTCCACCGACGGATTGGCCTGGCTGGACGGCAGGGCCGTGGAAGACGAATGCGCCCTGGACGACGTGGAGTGCGTGTGAGGCCAAGACGACGGCGACGAGTGTGGTTACTACCACGGTCAATGGAAGTGCGGTTGTGAGTACGCAGTTTGGGCTGCAGGTGGCGGCGGCTAGTGCGGAGAGTACGGGGGGAGGGGCGAGGGTTACGATGGGGTTGGGTAGCGCGGTTGGAGTGGTGGTGCTGGGGGTTGCTGTTGGGCTGTGAGACATTGGAGAGAGGAGATGTGAGAGCATGGATGGGTAGGAGAACAGATGGGGTTTAGAGGCCATTTGGTCTTGGGCTGATTTAGCGTCATATGTATCCTCATTCCTTTCTATACCATGATGTTTTGGTTGCGCAGTGTAATCATGATACAAACGAAGCCAGACGATGAATATTAGATTTTGTTGCTGTCAGTTGTAGGTTCACGGTGGGTGACTCCGATATCCAGAGGCCGATGTGTACCAAAAGCCTGAGATGTGCGCAAGATTGTCACTGCCTGTTGTTGACTACTTAAGAAAGTGACTAAGTAGTCCAGTTATGATCGTGAAGCTGTATACAGCAAGGCTAGATGTGTGAGGCTTCAGTTAACTTCAAGCACCTGTTATTACAGGCGCATCCGAAGGCTGACTATCTCACCCTACATAAACGTATACTTGCAGTTACGCTTCTGCTAATATAAATACAAACTAATTCAAATCATCGTGCGTCTCCTCATCTCCCATCAATAAATCCTCATCCTCGCCATCCGTCTCCGACTCATACACTTCAATGTACAGCTCGCCATTATGCTCGTGGAAAATGACGTTCGCATCATCGCCATCCATCTCGAAATCGATATCATCCTCATCCCAATCATCGCCCATTTCCAGATCAAGATCAAAATCGTCGTCGTCGCCATTCTCATCCACGAATTCTAGAATGGACTCGGCTCGTCGCAGTCTTCGCTCGCCAATGAATCGCCTCTTGAGTCGGACGAGGATTTGTTGTGTCTCGTGTGTGATATATGTGATCTCGCTATCATCGAGTTGATCTGTCTCGCGCTCTTCAGGCATTCTTGAAAGTCCCTGGGCTACCTTTTCGTCCAGCTTAGCTTTTATGTCGTTGTCGCCCTTGATGCAAGAGTCGAATAGACATGAGCCCATCGTCTCGGAATCTTCTGGCTGTGTCATCTGGTGGAAGAAGCCAATCTGTTTTGCGTCGTAAACGCAGTCTATGATGGGCGTTAATTCGCCATGCAGGAAAGGCGGTATCAGGCTTCCGTCTCGATGCATCTCAATGAGAACTTTGAGGTTGATGCCGGCCTTGAAGAGCTTGTATGCGTAAGCATGTCGGTTCCGGAGACGCTCTTCGTCACAGACGTAGTCGGCCGTGGACATTTCAAGCCAGCACCATGAAGACTGCATGAGCTCGAGTGTTGAGAGTGATGGTAGAGCGAGGTAGGTCTCGACATTGGGTGGGTGCTCGAAGAAGTCCACAGGTTCATTCCAATGACGGCATAAACGCAGGGTTTCGAGGTTTGGTGGTGCGACTTCGTTGTTCATAATGATGGCCTTATGTAGAAAAGACGTCGTCTCGCATTGCAGATATTTGAGAGCATAGAAGTTGCGCATTCCATTGGGGGAAGGATTGATGCGGCGCGGCTTGTGAGAGTCCAAGTCGAGCTTCCAGCTCGGATCCCAGTGCTTCAAGCTCTCCAGCGAATGCGCGACTAGATTCAAGGCTGCCAGCGAAGCATGAGCATTCTGTGTAAGTCTTGGCTTAATCTTCTTTGCTCTTCGAGTATTCCATACATTCTCGCCGAGTGTTAAGTGCTTGAGTTTGGCCGGCATGCGCAGAATGTCGGTCAAGGCCTCGGGACTGAGTTCGCATTCGTTAAACTCCAGACTCGTGAGAGGGGTTTTGTTGCCCTTGTGCATGCGAAGTTTCGGTATAGTCTCTGTGAAAGAGACGCAAGAGATATGGAGGTGGCGCAGTGTTGGATGTCGGAAGAGGCAGTGATATCCGCCAAGATCCCAGAAGTCGGAGTCAGTGCCGTGCGAGTGGATGGTGAGGCTCTCAAGCAGTGCCAATCCGACAGTCCTTTCAAAGGCTTTCCCTAGTCGACGCTCGGCCTCGATACGTTCGGTTTCGATTGGTCCCTCTGTACAGGCTAATTCCAGCACTGCGCGAAACCTCTCCATATCGCCCTCAACCCACTGCTCTGGACCGAGGCCTTCATCCCAGTGGCAGTTATCGTATGGGCTCTCGATATGCCATTCTCGTAAATTGACCATGTGCGCTATGCACTCGTTAAAAGTTTTTCGTATGTCGATATTCTCCCCGAGATCCTTTTCATGGTACTGATACTGCAGCTTGAGGGTATGTACTGCTCGGACCCGGTCATGTCGGTGTGTGAAGGCCTGAACGATATTGTGGAGGTCCTTGACTGTGAACAGTTCGATGGTCTTGTATATCTGCTCTTCGGCGAGCTGTTGCAGTGCGCGGCTTGTTCGAGCAAGCATACATAGTGCTTGGTTGTCATCGGAGAGGTGGTCGACTATGAGGATGACGAGTTCGGTGGGGAGGCTGTTTTGGGCGCTTGCCAGTATAGCGGAGGCCATGTCGGAAGTAGAGTGGGGCTGCGGTGGGAGGGCGAATTGGATCTTCTCGTCTTTTTGCACAGTTGGGGCAAAATATAGGTTTATTAATCTTTGCGACAACTAGGTCAATTGACGGCAATACAGCACAAGCGGCGTGGTGGCGGAGTTAGACGTTTATGTGAACTTGGACGCGTTGTTCAGGCGCGAAACTTTGAGTACGTGGGGGGCACAGCCAATGACGTAGCGCATCGACTCATTACGTGCTTGGCGTTCACAGCCCTCCAGCTGGAGGGTCCTAACATGCTCAGATGTTCGACGCTCGTAATTTCAGTAGCTGACTATTAACGTGCCGGTACTTGCATTGCGTAGCTCGAAGTACCAGGAATTTAGAGAGTAAATTTCGAAAAAAAGAAATGTAAAGTTAAAAGCATTCCCTATGGGACCATTCCAACGCCTGCAGTGCATCCTAAACTCCAGATCCCATTATGATTCTGATGTGACATTCATGATGGCACGGACTCCAACGCAAGACAGATTTCGTGAATATAATGTAGTCTACGTTCTCGTCAGCTTAAGTTGAGAACAGCAGGATTCTCCCATTCTTACCTCGAGAATACATCCTCATCTCGCGCATCCCAGATAATGTGAAGTGCAATACGCATTTTCCCTGCTCAAGTTAGTTTCAAGTCTACATCCAGTCATTTGTCAACCACCCACCTAGTCAAGTAGCTTCCATCTGCCTTCGCCCTCCGAGTCTCCAGCAGCGGTGGTACAAACGGCAGCGCAAGTGCTGATACTACATATCCCGTCGCGAGTGTTGCTTTGAGTCTGTAATGCGGGTCGCGCGGCAGCGTAGTTGAGTACCGCCTAATTTGGTGTAGAGCTCGTGTTGAGAAAGCCATTTGTGCGGATGTGTGAAAGTGACTCAAGCAGAATGCTGAAAATGTACAAAAAACTTTGTTTGCCTGTTGGCGTATGCTTGCGTTGTATTGGTGAGGATGTGGGGCCGCGTGATGGATGGTCGTAATGTGGGGTGTGGTGGTCGCGTGTGTCTTGAATGGTGGAAGTTCAAGTCAGCAAAAAGGTTCGGCAAACGCGATTGTTATATAGAAAAAAAACCGCAAGCTGTGGCTGCCTTGGTTTGCGCTTGACAGGGCTGAACTCACCCCGTGCTTAGGTGTGGATCAAGTGCAGGCTGTGTAGTTGCTTCGTCAGGGGTTGCTAATGTGGTGCCTGTGATTCCGAAGCTCAGTTCCGCGTTCCGATGGCGTTGGTGGGTGATTGCAAATGCTGGGCTGACAAACACAAAGTTTCAAAGCAAGAGTATTGGAGTAAACAGTTTCACGGCAGAAGTATGTATATATGTGGGAGTTCACATGTGGGGTACAATAAAAGTCTAGGCATCCAACATGGTGTGGTGTTCACTGCTTGCTCACATCACACCACACTCGTGTGAGGTTCCGTCGACTTAGCGATAGGCGGCAAAACAGTTACCCGCCAGTGCCCTAATCCCACGGCTTACCTGCCATGCGCAACAGCGCATTGGTGAGCAGGCGATCACGACATGAGGAGCCTTGGGCACGACTTGCCCCGTGTGGGACTTTGCGACGCTGGGTGCAAGAAGACCTTGGTAAGCAGGAACGCGAGGGTGCTGATTGGCTGAGCGAGCTTCGACAAACACGAGAGTCGACTGCGTGCTCTAGTGCTAGTAACGAGTACCTCAACTTACATCATAGTGTTCAACGCCTTCTCTCAAGCACAGAAATCGAATTGCTAGAAGTCCACTACATGCCGATGGCTATTCACACACCGGATACCGCACTTACCTATCTTAACAAAGCTGTTGCGATGCACTTTAGCGCACCTGCGTCGAGTCTATTTCGTACTAGACTCGTCGCCACCATGTCCACTTTGGCAGCCTCGAATTACACGCAAGTCAAGCATGAAGTGCCTACGTAGCAAACACGCGAAACAAGAAGCTACCCGAGATAATCTTCCGAAGAGCTCCTCAGTGTAGCTCACCGTGTGATCAAAACATTAACATCCATGGACGTCAAATGCGCGATGCATTACCATCATTAATTGATTCACAGAAAAAAATAACTTTGGATTGCTACCCAACGCATTTCGATCGCAAAAGCCTTCTTGGACTGGATAGGGTTTGATTCGGATCTGAAAATGGCAGACTGAAGTCCCCGACCTGAGCTCAGCGCCTCCAACAGCGGACACGACAAAGACCAGCACTTTCGTTTCAACAGACTTCCAAACGAACTGAAATTGAACATATTAGAAGAGCTTCTGTGACCAGAGTTACCGGCATCCACCGGGTTCCGTTTGGATCCGACAGGCACTTAGCCACTTCGCCCTCCAAATCGACTGAATCTTGAAACGGCGGTTCTTCGAACCGACAAAAAGATCTATACTCTCGCCAGCACAACTCTCCACACTAGCAACAAATGTATTGTGTTCGATATCGGATGCTCGCACCTGCTGCTACAATGTGTCTATCTTACCGTTCCATGCTTAATTTTGGATCCAGAAGACACTGTACATCTTCCCCTTGGCGTTATACGGGTAAAAGTGTGGCTCTCCAATGCAATTCAACACCGCCTTTCTAATGTACGCCGACACTGGCTCAAGTCGACATTACTTCGACAGACCGTTCTCATCGGCGTGGAGCACTTGGAGACGTTCCTCCAGCAGCTTCGCATCATAGATCTCGCGACCAGTTACCACAGTTCTTTATAATGTGTGGCATTCTACTCGAGTGCATTAATCAGGGTGCCTACAGCACACTTTTAGAAACTATCGTTCAATGGAAGCCCTTGTTCACGGAGAATCCACGGCCTCTTCTGTGGCGCATAGATGCATCAACGGTTCCAGAAATTTATCGAGAGCGCGGCGTGTTCGACAACATGATACACCTGTCTGACTTGTCAGAAATGGAAAGGGACGTGTCATGACTGAGGACGGTGTGATGCCCGTGAGGGTAGATGAGTCCGGTACAGTGGTAAAGCATACATCGGAGGAGGGCATCTACTGCTTATGAGTGCGTTAGGACATGAGACAGATGGTCATAATCCCCACGGCACTCAAAGAATCTGGGGTGTTGATGGATATTACAACCTTAGAATTCACCGTCGTTAGTCCATATTTTTCTGACGAGGGAACTCCGCTACTGTGGAGTTCAATGGTTTAATGGAGCAAATTACTGGAATCATCAGCAGAAAAGCACTAATTTCGTGTGATCACAAGTTGAACGCGAGCCTGCTCGCTTTGCATATGCGACGTCTACTTCAACTGACTCTCTGGCAAAGATGCGTACCTAGCCTCATTTTTTCTACGATGACGTCACCTTCACATCTGCATCTCAAACGAACCAGATGCACGGCGCAACAGCTTCTCTATCAGCAGAGACGTACATTCTATGTTTAGTCCTACGTATCTCTACTCTATCTTGTAATTGTTTTGGAATACGTTCTACCGTGCGTGGCCATAAGAGCTTGACATACTTGCGCATGTTTTAGATCCTTGGAAGTCTTGTCGAGTGGAGCTTGACATGCTTGTTCGAACCATCGCTTGAACCACGACGTCCCAAGACTGCAATCTTTACTTGCTCGACTTCGAATCGGCCTGGAATCGCATTTTCATGTCAGACTTCAGTTGTCGCCTCTGAGACGCTACCAGGGACGAGGTTCATGATGCACGCGCGTCTTCGATGCAGAGCATTGTCCCCTCAACATTCCAAAGCAGCAAGATGTCGCGCAAGATGCGGCTCAAGGCGAATTCCCAAGCATCATGCGTTCTAAATCGCTCTAATGACGAGTGCGATCATCGCTCGGCCTGCGAGAATCTCTCCGACACCTCGTATTCGTTAGGATCGACAAATATACGGGCCGTTGCGGCTGGAAACCAAACCTCACGTGCTCCTCGCTACCCCAGGTTGTGCTAGGACACCGTTGCAGTGCGGCGGGGAAAGCTGCATCCTAGTGTTTTGCGGGTGGCTAGTGGCCAATGACGACGATGAGGCATCGTCATGTTCGTGTGAGCGAGACGGTGTAATGCGTGCATGACACTTTGGGACCGGTGTCGATCTACGCTGATAGGGATGGCCGCGCAATGGGCTGGACCAGTATATGTAGCGTGTCTGGACGCTTCACAGCATTTGGAGACCCAAGACACGTTCGACTGTCGTTAGGATCGCAGTATACTGCCTCGACAACACGATGTTCGCACTGTCAAAGCCATACTTTGGCATGACCGGAAAATGGCTCACTTTCTGGGTTACTGTCGCGTGCGCGACAGACATGGTATGCATCGTACGCCAGAAACTTCAAAAACGCGACTAATCCCTCCTTCAGACACTCTTCGGCTACGACCAAGGTGTTTTCGGTATGTATGTTGCCCGATGCAAGAGTTCAAAGATCTGACACGAAGCGCAGGTGGTGTCATCGTCACACCCGACTTCCTCGACCAACTTGATCTCAACGGCAAAACGTCCTTGATCAGCACCGTCACGGCAATCTATGACATTGGTTGTTTTCTCGGCGCCATTCTGGTTTGCGTTATCGGCGATCCTCTTGGAAGAAAGAACTGCATCCTTTTGGGCACTACAATCATGAGTATTGGGGCTATCTTACAGATTGCGTCTTTCGGTGTGCCAGAGATGATTGTGGGAAGAGTTATCGCTGGGATAGGCAACGGCATCAACACATCGACCGCACCGGTATGGCAAGGCGAAACCTCCAAAGCGAGCTGGAGAGGCAAGCTCATCGTCATCGAAATGATTATGAATATCGCCGGTTTCTCAATGTCGAATTGGGTCACCTATGGCTTCTCGTAAGCACATCGCATACTACCATATTTTGACGAGGTCTCACTCATAACTTCTAGTTTCCTTGGAGGAAGTGTTGCATGGCGTGTACCACTCGCCTTCCAGTTCCTTTTCATCATCATCCTATTCGCAACTGTCCCATGGCTTCCAGAGTCGCCACGATGGCTCATGATGAAGGGCCGCGTCGATGAGGCAGAAAAGATCCTGGCAGACCTTGAGGCGACCGACGTCACGGATCCGTTCATCATTGCACAATCAAAGGACATCCAGTGGGCAGTTCAGTACGAAAAAGACCACGCGATTCGATGGCGCGATCTCCTCCGCGGTAGGACCGGGGACCAAGCGGGCACGCACACCATCAGGAGAATGCTGCTTGGTATGGGCACGCAAGCCATGCAGCAATTGTCAGGCATCAATGTGACAAGTTATTACTTGCCCACGGTGCTCATCGTTTCAGTTGGTCTGACGAACAACATGGCTCGACTTCTGGCTGCATGTAACTCCGTGTCTTACCTCCTCTTCTCGCTTATCGGTATTCCGAATGTCGAGCGTTGGGGACGACGAAAGATGATGATGTATGCAGCAGCCGGTCAATTCTTCTGCTACTGCATCATCACCATCTGCATTCGATACAACGAGATGTCATCTCTAGCAGAAACTACCCAGCAAATGTGGGCGAAGGCTTCGATTGCTTTCTTCTTCTTGTACTATGTGTTCTTTGGCATCGGATGGCAGGGCGTGCCCTGGGTACGTCACTTCTTTCCTGGCTAAAGTATCATGCTGACAAAATCTTACAGCTGTACCCCACGGAAATCAACAGCATGGCAATGCGGACGAAGGGCGCCGCCCTCGGAACGGCGACAAACTGGATATTCAACTTCATGGGTAGGTCTTCCACTCAGTAGTAGTCGCAACCATACTAACATACCGGTCTAGTCGTCGAGATCACGCCGCCCGGTATCGAGAGCCTCCATTGGAAATTCTACATCATCTGGTGTGTTTTCAACTTTTCGTTTATTCCGATAGGTATGTTCCCCTTGCTCCTCTCCTCAAAGTCTCCAATCTGATATCTTCAAGTGTATTTCCTCTACCCCGAAACCGCAGGTCGCACACTCGAAGACATCGATCGCATATTCGTCGGGCATGCACCACTACTCATCTTCCGCGACAAAGAAGCCATCGCGGAGAAGCGCCCGGAACGTTTTATTCAATTGGAGAACGAAGAAGTGAGGAGACATAGTAGTGTGGTGGCGGCGCATGTGCAGCTTGCAAATGAGAATTATCGACACAGTGTGCATGAAGACGAGAAGAAGAGCAGCGGTGAGCATAGGAAAGAGAACGTTTGAGGGGGGTATGTACACCAGGAGTCATTGGCAAGAAGAAAGACAGGATACAGTCGCGATACATGTACGAATGAGCATCGATAGTATCGATAGCCAGTGACTGTCAACTGGGATGAACTGCGATGAGATTTTTCACCAGATCACACGTAGCCAGACCTTACTAGTATGAGCTACGACCTGCCCATATATGGAAATGAAATAGCTGTGAGCCGTCAATGCCTGACTATAGCAATTAAACAACTGATGCAATTGATGAGACGAAGTGATATCTCGAGGTCGCTGTTGCTCTCCACCTCTTAGCCTCGGCGGCTGTCTAGCGCCTTGGCCCTTCCACTAGCGCGTCGCGGCTCCCTAAGTAAATTTTCGCGCCCTCACGTTTCTTCTCTTCTTCACGCACCATCAGACAGTTCAGCCGCGCCATCTCATCCACCCTTTGCGTTTTGTATCGGGTATTCGAGATCACCTATTGGGCGGCTGCGATATAGCGTTGCGAAGAGGAAACCAAGTACTCCATTAGAGCTGGCTGCGCATTTTTACGGTTGCGCAGGCGGTGTCATAGGAGTGAAACATACACCGTCAATGGTGTTGAAGCTGTAGACCGATGTGTCCCTTTGATGTCGTGTCGCAACGGCAGGAAGTCAACTCCTGCTGGCCGACCACCTGTACTAGATGTGCTCGAAACTGGTCGCGCGATGAGCAGAGCAGATTGAAAGCTCCGGCTCATGATCAAAGCAGACTGAATGACTTTTTCTGCCATCACCAAGCACAGCGCCCTTCATTCCAGTCGATTAATTCCGTCGACATGGGATGTATAGCTCACTGGTCTGGCGAGATGAGCGGATTTCATTCAAAGAACACGGCCATTGGCACCCAGTCTATCCCTTGCATTTTGTCATATGGTACTTTCGTAGACTGCTCAGAGATTAAAAAGAGAACCCCTGTAAGATCAGTAGAATTAGAGCTTGATGAGAGTAGGCTGTACAAGTTCTTGCCCACTAAAGTTCTATCATCCGTCGTTTCCACATACAGAATACCTGTCGCATGACATGACTCGTGCTCAAAGCTAATGCTAGCCTCACTCGCGACTCCAGCTGCACCTCATTCCATCCCATCTCATCACCTCAGTGCCCATTTCCATTAATTTCAGCTATCCAATCAGCCATAAAGGCCATCGGAGGGATGCCCAGCGGTCTCAATGGGACCAGACGTAATATGACCTCCTGTCAAATATGATCCACTCCCCCCATGGCGACCCACAAACGAACGCGGACCGGATGCTGGACATGTCGCGAAGCCGGCTACAAATGCGACGAGCAGAAGCCGTTCTGCGGACGTTGCATGAGGCTGAAGATTACGTGCAAAGGGTATGGCGTGAAGTTGAAGTGGCAGGATGATAACATCGCTACTCCTGCGAAGAAACCGAGGCGCGCGAAGAGGAAGACAAATCTTGAGCGGAGTGTGGTGAGAAGTCCTGGCTCGGTGGTTAGTTTTGCTTCTGGGTCCGGGTTTTCGACAAGTCCTAGGGACCATGCTTCGCCTGGGTCAACGTACAGTCTTCCTTTGGGAAGCTTTGCATCTACGCCCGGCCCTTTCACGAGTCCAAGGGATTTTGTTGGGTCGCCTGCATCGATGCATAGCTTTCCTATAGTCGCGTCGCCTAGCTTTGTTATCGACATGTCGACGAGCGATAGATGGCTCCTACAGTACTGGGTTCAGCGGCTTTCGAGCTTGATATCAGTCGCACCGAGGAAGGACTATGCTTCACCGTTCCAGCTTCACCTGACGGCCATGGTACACGATTCTTCTGCGCTTCGATCGACAGTTTTGTCCATGGCGGCGAATCACCTCGCGCTGTCTTCCAACGACTCGTCGTGGAAGATACATGCTTTTCGACATCAGCAGGATGCCATCCATGAATTGCAGGACGTCATACAGGACCCAAATTTGGCGATTACGGAACCTGCTCTGGCAACCGTTCTGATGATGCAAGTATCTGCACGTTTGTTCGGCGACGATGACGATGCGTCCGTTGCAAACCATTTGGCGGGCGCGAAGGCGATGATCACGCGGCGTGGTAACCTGGATAGCTGGTCCACTCCATCGAGCACTAAGTTCCTGCTCAGCCTGTTTGCATACCACGACATACTGTCATCAGTCTCTCGTGGCGCACGACCTTTGGCGGATCATGACACCAACTTCACGGCAGTCGAAGGCGAGCCAGAAATGGAAAGTATTGCCAAAGTCCTCCTGGCTGTCGCACGTATCAGCCAGTTGCAACACGCCATCAAAGCGCGGAAAACCGATGTCAATGATATGGCTTTGTCTGAGGAAGAGAACGCCACAGGACGAGATATACAGCAGAGTCTGTTAGCTATGGAGTTTCCGAGTGGATCGGGCACGACTTCAGATATCAACAGCACAGCTGAAGCATACCGCCATGCAGCTTTCATATACCTCTACCGCACCTGGCTCGACATCGGTGCTCCTAATCCCATCAGCATGGACCATGTTCAACGCTGCCTGGAGTATATTCAACAAGTACATGTGGACTCATCGCTTACGTCTGCACATATCTGGCCTCTCTTCACTGCGGGCTGTGAAGCCATTGATAGCGCATACCGCCAATTTGTGCGCGATCGTTTTGAAGAGATGTATACGTCGAAAAGATTCCCTAGTTTGCGAAGAGTAATGCGGGATATTGAAGATGTGTGGGGTGCAAAGGACACGGAAGAGCAAATGAAGGGTCAAGATGGAATGGCCAAAGTTGATTGCATTCAAGTCATATTGAAAAGAAGAGGACGAGAGGTCGATTTAGCCTAGTCGCTCTCCGATGGACTAATCACCCAGTCTGTGTACGAACCTTCGACGCATATTGCTACATGCTACTTTGGCCGCAGATTAGGATTAGATGAACAGTCTCTCCTCCTTCGCACCCCGGCTCAACGCCTCGCGGTTAACATCATCGAAATTGGGAATGCAGACCTCTTCTCCCACCCTGGCAAGTTTTGGCGGCCAATAGAGCTCTTTAGTCATCTCGTCCAAATCGGCCGGTCGGTTCGCTTCGGGGCCACTTCGCGACTCAGCTTCGGGGCGAACTGGTATTTCAGGACCGGACATGATGAGAGCTACCGGCCACACGCGTAACTGAGATAGCAGCGGATTAGGGAACAGCTCCTTACGTATGCCCCAAACCATAGGTTCAAACGTTGCGTCTAGCATAATCTGCCGCATAGCGTCTATATGCTCCATGATCTCGCGCGTAAGGTCTTCCTCGTTGATTTCCGCGTTAAGTCCGTTGCCGTGGTCCTCGGCCTGACGCACGCGAACAACTCCTGGGATGCTCATTATCTTCTTCGCGTAGCTGTAAAGCTTTGCCGTGGGAGAAGAGCTGTCTTGGCGTGTGGTGAATTCAGATAATGTTTCCCACGCTGAGCTCATAGCTTGGAGACAGGAGTGAAGGCATAGTACGGCGCAATTGTCGAACAGCTTCCCGTCATGTTCCTGCAAGATCAAGCAAAATGCGTTGGAGAACAGTAATTCCAGGTATCGATCCATGCTTATCCCACCTCGCCTGGCACGCATATCTACAAGAGCCGAGATATTCCGCATCATGGACCTGCCGTGAACCAAGGGAATGCGGACCTTGAGACCACCGGCGACGGCGGCCATTGCAAGATTGCACCCGAGGGCTATGCTCCAGGCTTTGCAGATGTCCTTGTCGATATGCCAAAATGTGTGCTTGGCAGGTTGGAGATCGTGAGCCTGCCAGTACTTCTCAAACTTGAGAGCGTACTCATAGCACGTGTACGCATTGGCATGGTGCCCCATACGCAGGAAAATGTCTCCCTGATACTTGAGTTTCAGAAGATACTTGATCGCCTGGTGGTACGTGAAGTTCTTCGCTTTCATGATCTGTAGCTTACGACCCAGGCCTTGCATGCGCATCTCAACTTTTGACACTAGAGTCGCTGCGGAAGCAGGATCCGCATGTCCCTCTATCGTGAGCTGGTGAAAAGGCCCAGAGAGTATGGTGAATCTGCGCAGCAAATGCTTGTACTTGCTCTCCTCGAGGCCGGCTCGGATCTTGATATCCAGAGATAGACCCTCAACGCTGCGCATGGACAGGACTTTCGACGAAGTGCCTGCATCCGGCAGTACACGGCTACAATATGCTAGATCGTTCATCCGCAACACATCGATGAAACGATCGAAATCCCTCTCCAGGACAAGCACTGACATGAACGACCCGGACGGGGAGTTGAAGCTCTCGGCCTGCATCTCCCTCTGCGCCTGCGTCGTAGGCTGCGGAAACTTGATGCGCACGATTAGCCGGCCATGAGGTGCTCGTTGGTTTGGTGTCCGCCGCTTCATGTCGCCCGCATATAGAAAGGGCAGGACTCTTGGAGCATCGGTACGATCAATCGCGATGTATGGAATACAAAGCCAGTGGGGATCGATGAGGAAGGCGCCCCAGTTGATGTCGAAGCGTATCCACGACAGTGATAGGTGAAGGTGGCTCTTTGCGAGCTTATGCAAGGCCTTGTTCACGCGCAAGAGCCCCGTGTCGAAAACATACGTGCGGAAATTGGTTGTCGATTCTGGAACCTCGGACTGTGCAGGGTCGAAGATGTAATCAAGAACTCGGTTAAAGATCTCAGGGGTAGGGTTTCCAGAGGCGATGAGGGTGTATTGTGCGACATCCTCAGATAGGTGGAAGAAAGATGAGAGCTGGGAACGTGTGGGTAGATTTTGAGAAGAAGAATGGAGCAAGTTTGCTGTCGTG